>NC_041392.1:695333153-695342686 GCF_002162155.2 Triticum dicoccoides | reverse complement strand
CGCGCCTCCACGCCGGCTCGCCGCGGAGCCGCGCCCCGCCGCCGTTCTACTCCAACTCCGGCACCGCCCCGCGCTTCCTCCTCCCCCGCCGACCTCTCTCCGACGAGCTCAAGCTCCATCTCCGGCGAGCTTGAGGACGAACCTCAAGAAGCGTGCAAATCTCAGATCTGAGTTTTCTCGGTTGACTTTTTGCCCCGAAACCCTAATTATTTTGCTATGTTCGTCGTGCTGTAACTCCGCATCCGTAGCTCCGTTTTGGGCATATAGCATATCAAAATGTTCGTCTCAGAGAGCACATCTTTTCATCTCATTGCATCATTTTCATTTGAGTTCATTTTGATGCCCGAAATGCTCTTGGAAGAATGCTATTTGAGATAATTGTCAGATCTGCTGCTCCAATTAGATATTTGTCATTTTTGCCATGATTATTGTGTGCATGATATGCCCCTGAGCTCTACATGTGTTTTGTTATATGCTTTGCGATCTATCTAGAGGTGTAACCCATGTATTTTTCTGATGTGTGTGGTGACTAGCACAAGCCTGCAAAGGGGTGCATTCATTAATGCTGATTTCAGGGACTTAGCAATCCCACTAAGTCCTTGATCTGTTTATTTCATTATGCCACATGTTCATGTTGTTTCCTAGTGATCCGTGCCTCTTCTGAGGATGATCAGTAAGGGTGATTTGTTAATCTTATAGTGCTCTATCCATCCATGTCTTTGTTTGCAATTATGGAGCACCCTAGCTTGAGTAAATCGAGCTCTACTTTTGCTATTTCGTGAATCTGGGCAGATTGTCTACTTGTTAGCGATTTTTCCGAGGATGGTGTAGTTGATCCGTGCATGCTATGTTACTGTTCTTTCCATGTCTAGCTTGTATAATGTGTATTCTTGATGCGTGTATTCTTAGATTGTCATGACTTTCTCTGTAGTGAGTGCATCGAGCTCGTAAACATGCCTACTTGATATCTGATTTGCATGCTCCAGTTTTTCACTAAGTCTGTGATCCGATTATGTTTTTTCCATGTTCACATGCTTGCAAATGTATTTTAGGATCCCTTTTGGCTCAAGGTCACTAAGGGACTTTTGTTAAGCTCTTTGAATAGCTCCATGCCAGGCTTTACTTTGCCATGTTCAGGTCCTGTAGCATATAGTTTTCATGCTCAAAAGTGTGCTACCTGATCTGAAATTCCAGACAAGTGTTAATTTCACTAAGTCTGAAATCTGTTACCAAATGCATTTTTGCCATGCTTGTTTGAACCTGTTAATGGATGAATTGGCTGTAACTCAGTGTCCATCTTTTGTTAAACATCATGAATGGATCCCTTCCATGTATTTTGTTGTCATGTTTGGGTGCTGTAGCATGTTCATCTTGTTGCATTTAGGTGTCTACTTGCTGTATATCGCAGACCGGTGCCATATTTGAATTGCTTGCCATTTCCAAACCGTGACTCCGATTCCGGCGTTCTTTATATCGTTTTCAAGCGATTTCATCTCACCTTTCCAGGGGCACACTTGGAATTCCAAGTTGAGGCCAGGTTCATTCATTCCTTGTCAAATCTTGCATATGCATCACATGTCGCATCCCGCATAGCATACTATGTTTGCATCATATTGTTTGAGTTTGCACGTGGTTGATTTTGTTCCGTTTGCTTGTCTGTCTTGTTTGGGTAGAGCCGGGAGACGAGTTCGCTAACGAGGAGCCCGTTGAGTTTGCTTTTGAGGATCCAGTCAACTCTGACAACTGTGCAGGCAAGATGATCATACCCTCGAAATCACTACTATCTTTGCTTTGCTAGATGCCTGCTCTTTTGCTATGCCTATGCTACGATGCCTACCACTTGCTTATCATGCCTCCCAAATTGCCATGTCAAACCTCTAACCCACCATGTCCTAGGAAACCGTTGATTGGCTATGTTACCGCTTTGCTTAGCCCCTCTTATAGCGTTGCTAGTTGCAGGTGAAGATTGGAGACCGTTCGTTGTTGGAACATTATTTACTTGTTGGGATATCATTATATTGCCTTGTTATCTTAATGTATCTATATACTTGGTAAAAGGTGGAAGGCTCGGCCTCTCGCCTAGTGTTTTGTTCCACTCTTGCCGCCCTAGTTTCCGTCATATCGGTGTTATGTTCCCGGATTTTGCGTTCCTTACGCGGTTGGGTGATAATGGGAACCCCTTGATAGTTCGCCTTGATTAAAGCTTTTCCAGCAATGCCCAACCTTGGTTTTACCATTTTCCACCCAACCTCTTTTTCCCTTGGGTTTCCGGAGCCCGAGGGTCACCTTATTTTAAACCCCCCCGGGCCAGTGCTCCTCTGAGTGTTGGTCCGAACTAGAGTCCTGTGCAGCGCCCCCTCGGGGAAACTCGAGGTTTGGTTTTAGTTGTATGGAGAGCTTATCTGAGTGTGCCCTGAGAACGAGATATGTGCAGCTCCTATCGGGATTTGTCGGCACATTCGAGCGGTGTTGTTGGATTTGTTTTAACTTGTCAAAGTGTCTTGTAGAACCGGGATACCGAGTCTGATCGGAATGTCTCGGGAGAAGGTCTATTCCTTCGTTGACCGTGAGAGCTTGTCATGGGCTAAGTTGGGACTCCCTGCAAGGTTTTGAACTTTCGAAAGCCGTGCCCGCGGTTATGGGCAGATGGGAATTTGTTAATGTCCGGTTGTAGATAAATTGAACCTTAACTTAATTAAAATGAATCAACTGTGTGAGTTACCGTGATGGTCTCTTCTCGGCGGAGTCCGGGAAGTAAACACGGTGTTGGAGTAATGCTTGCCGCAGGTTATTCTCTAGTTATTCGTTCACGCTTTGCCTTCTCTTCTCGCTCTCTTTTGCGAACAGGTTAGCCACCATATATGCTAGTCGCTTGCTGCAACTCCACATATTTACCTTGCCTTACCTATAAGCTTAAATAGTCTTGATCGCGAGGGTGCGAGATTGCTGAGTCCCTGTGGCTCACAGATTACTTCCAAACCAGATGCAGGGCCTGATGACTCTGTTCCAGATGACGCGCTTGAGCTCAAGTGGGAGTTTGACGAGGACTCACGCCGTTACTATGTGTCTTTCCCTGATGATCAGTAGTGGTGCCCAGTTGGGGCGATCTGGACCGTGTCGCATGTTGGGTTGGTCTTTTATTTGGGCACCGTATTCGGGAGATGAGTGTTTGGTTGATGTAATACTATTCATGTACTTTGATTGACGTGGCGAGTGTAAGCCAACTATGTATTCTCCCCTTTTATTATCTATATATTACATGGGATGTTGTGAAGATTGCCTAACTTGCGACATTGCTTTCAATGCGGTTATGCCTCTAAGTCGTGCCTCGACAGGTAGGAGATATAGCCGCATCGAGGGCGTTACAAGTTGGTAATCAGAGCCTTCCCCGACCTTAGGAGCCCCCATTGCTTGATCATTTTAGCAGCCTTTGTTGAGTCTAGAAAAATGTTT
This sequence comes from Triticum dicoccoides, assembly GCF_002162155.2. Classification (NCBI taxonomy): domain Eukaryota; kingdom Viridiplantae; phylum Streptophyta; class Magnoliopsida; order Poales; family Poaceae; genus Triticum; species Triticum dicoccoides. Next base: position 695,339,233 of record NC_041392.1, on the reverse strand, counting down.
TGAGTCATTTAGAAATTATGTATCGGAGAGTTTAGGAATTCTTTTTACTCCCCAGTCTCCTCATCCCTCTGGTAAGGCATCCTGACGTAGAGTTTTGACTCTTCTCTTCTCAAATTTCACTAATTTTTTTTAGGATCACGCGGGTATCTTGGAATCATTTCGATGGTTTTGTGACGAGAACATTGTTCTTGGTGCCTCCTGTCTTTAGGGGTTGTGGCAGTGTCCCGGGGAGTTGAGCTCCGAGGTGTTGTCGTCACAATTTTAGCGTTGCAGTTCTGGAATACCTGAGTTTAGTACGCCGACATCGAAAATCTCTTTTATGCAGTTCGTTGGTGAGATAACCTCGACGCCACCTAGTACCGGGGTGGGAGTTCGGGAGTATTGCCATAACTTGTATAACGGATGCTTTTCGAAGGTTGAGGTAGATGGTTTCCGAAGTTTTTTCTCGGTTATGTGTTGAAGGATGGATATAGCTGGATGTTGGATTTGCTAGTTTTGGGTGAGATATTATGCTTCCCTTGTATCCCCAACACCTGATTGCATAACCGGAAAGGTTTGGGAGTTTCATAGGTGGGAATTCTTGTAGCTTTAGTTCTTCTTCGACGGATATTTGGTTTGAGATTGGGATTTCTTACCGAGTATTCGTTCTTGATCCATACCTTGTTGATTTATTCCTCTATCTAAATTCTAAGTGGCTTCTCAATTTATGGATATGTGACCATTCCAAGTGGAATGCATTCGTTCATTTTGTTCGGATGTGAAGACTATATGTTGCAATTTCAACCCGTTTGATTCAGCTTCATTTTATCTGTCAATGTGCTAACGGTTGTGATGGCTCCCCCTAAGAGCAGCAATCAAAATCAGAATCAGGATCAGGATCTGCCACCACCTCCACCTCCTCCGGAGGCATGGCAAGCTGTGATGGCCGCAACCAATGCAAACACATACTTGATCATGCAAATTCTTCAAGAGCGCAACCAAGCGAACAAACGCAACCAAGGCAACAATCAGAACCACTTTGTTACACTCAACCAGTTCCTTGCTAACGGGCCAAAGTCTTTCAGCAATTGTGTTGAGGCAACTGATGCTGACGATTGGCTTGTGGACTTGTGCAAGCATTTCGAGTGCAGTAACGTCAGACCTGAGGACTTTGTCAAGTTTGCTTCCTTCCAACTCAAAGACCAAGCTGCAGAATGGTTCCAGCAGTACAAAGATTCCAGAGGAGGCCGTGTGATTACCTGGGATGAATTCCGTCAAGACTTCAAAGCTCATCATATTCCTCAGAGCGTGGTTGAAAGCAAGCGTGAGTAATTCCGCAACCTGAAGCAAGGCTCTTTGTCTGTCTATGACTACAACAAGTTTTTTCAGAAGCTCGCCCGCTTTGCTAAGCAGGATGTCCCCGACGAGAAGATCATGATATACCAGTTCAGGGGTAGTCTCAGAGAAAAAATCCAGCTAGCTCTTGTTCTCTTTGAGCCCTTGAGGTACGATGAGTTCTACAACATGGCATTGAAGCAAGAGGCTGCTCAACTGAGGTGTGATGCTTCCAAGAAGCGAGTCAGAGATGCTACTCCTCCTTCCTCTACTCAAGTGTCCAAGCAGCAGAAGTATTGGCTTCCTCCTCCTCCGTTCCATCAGCCGTATCAGAAGAGCAAAGGTGACAGTGGATCTTCCCACCCACCCAACCCTGGCTTTCAGAACAAGACTTCGTCTCAAGCCCCAAGATCGAGTGCTCTGTATCACCGTCCGCTTTCAGGGGTCACGTGCAACAAGTGCCAACAAAAGGGTCACTATGCCAACAAGCGCTTCAACCAGAGGCGTCTCCCTCCTCCTCCTCCTGTGAGATCGGCAAGTACAGCTGTGGTCAAGCATAACCCCAAGCACGCCAAGGTCAACTTGATGAATGCAGCTCAGGAAGAGGACTCCTCAGATGTCATCATGGGTAACCTTCCTGTTAACAATGTTCCTGCAAAAGTTCTTTCTGACACTGGTGCATCACATTGTTTCATTTCCAAACCTTTTACATCAAAGTATGAGTGCGATTATTAGTATCTGCAAAATTCTTTGCAAATCGTGTCACCAGGCAAGCAGATGACAGCTAATTTCTGCGTCCCGGATATTACTATCACGTTGGGCGACTACAAATTTCTAGCTTGTCCTATTGTCCTTGGTGACTCGGATATTGATATTATTCTCGGAATGGATTGGCTTGCTAAGCACATGGCACATCTTGATTGTGCAGCCAGGAAGATTCAATTGACTCATTCGTCTGAGGATGTAATTGTCTTTGCCGCTCGTGATGATACCATCCGCCTGTTTTCTCTCAATGAGAAGGGTGAACTGGATGCCATCTCGCAAATTCCAGTCGTTTGCGAATATCAAGATGTCTTTCCAGAAGAGCTTCCATGAATGCCTCCGCACCGGCCAGTTGAATTCGTCATCGATCTTGAGCCTGGCACAGAACCAGTGTGCAAGCGTCCTTATAAGCTCGGACCTGAAGAGTTGAAGGAGCTGAAGAAGCAACTTGATATTCAAGAGAGAATGGGTCTCATCCGACCTAGTTCTTCTCTGTGGGGTTGTGGTGTTCTTTTTGTGAAGAAGATGGATGGAATAGACCGACTTTGTGTTGATTACCGTCCATTGAACAAGAAGACTATCAAGAACAAATACCCACTTCCCAACATCAACGAGCTGTTCGAACAACTCAAAGGTGCCCAAGTATTCTCCAAGCTTGATCTCCGTATGGGTTATCATCAGATTCGAATCCGTGAGCAAGATATTCCCAAGACGACTTTCAGGACAAGCTATGGTTCATATGAATACACTGTCATGTCTTTTGGCCTCGTCAACGCTCCTCCGACTTTCTCTTGCATGATGAACTTCATCTTCAACGCCTACACCAATGATTTTGTTTTGGTCTATCTCGACGACATTCTGGTCTTTTCGAAGAACAAGGAAGATCATGCCAAGCACTTGCGTTTGGTGCTCGATAAGCTCAGGGGACACCAGTTCTACGCCAAGTTCTCCAAGTGCGAATTTTAGCTCGATGAGGTTCTTTATCTTGGTCATATTATCTCCACCAAGGGAATTGCGGTGAATCCTGAGAAGGTGTCTGCAATTGTGAATTGGGAACCACCTCAGAACGTGAAGCAACTCCGTAGCTTCCTCGGTCTCGCAAGCTACTGTTGAAGATTCGTTGAAAACATTTCTAAGATCGCGAAGCCTCTCTCAAATCTTCTCCAGAAGCACGTCAAGTACGTTTGGTCTCCGGAATGTGACATTGCTTTCATCACTTTGAAAGAGAAATTGGTCACTGCTCCAGTTCTGACTCCTCCTGATGAATCCAAACCGTACGAGGTCTTTTGCGATGCCTCTCTCCAAGGTCTCGGCGCAGTTTTGATGCAAGAGAAGAAGGTTGTGGCATATACCTCTCGCCAGTTAAAGCCCAACGAGAAGAACTACCCCACTCATGACCTCGAGTTGGCGGCAGTTGTGCATGCTCTTTTGACTTGGAGACATCTCTTATTGGGAAGAAAAGTGGACATTTTCACTGACCACAAGAGTCTCAAGTACATCTTCACTCAGCCTAATCTCAACCTCAGGCAAACTCGATGGGTCAAAATGATTCAAGAGTATAATCCAAGTATCGAGTATACTCCAGGAAAGGCCAATGTGATTGCTGACGCATTGAGCATGAAGGCTTATTGCAACAGTCTGATTCTCAAGCCTTATCAACCCGAGCTTTGTGAAGCTTTCTGCAAACTTAATCTGCAAGTTGTTCATCAAGGTTTCCTCTCCAACCTTCAAGTCTCTGCTACCTTGGAAGACCAGATTCGCCAAGCTCAGCTTCTTGATGCCATGGTAAAAAAGGTGAAGATTGGGATTGCCAAGAGCCAACCCAAGTACAAGTGCTACCGCCTTGATGACAAGGATACTCTCTTCTTCGAGGATCGTATTGTTGTGCCCAAAGGTGACCTTCGTAAAGTGATCATGAATGAGGCTCACAATTCTCTCCTCTCCATCCACCCTGGGAGCACGAAGATGTATCAGGACCTCAAGCAGGCTTATTGGTGGACTCGAATGAAGCGCGAGATTGCTCAGTTCGTGAATGAATGTGATGTCTGCAGAAGAGTGAAGGCAGAACACCAAAGGCCAGCTGGTCTCCTCCAACCTCTTGCCATTCCAGAATGGAAGTTTGACCACATTGAGATGGACTTCGTGACTGGGTTTCCAAAGTCCAAGCGTGGCAATGATGCTATATTCGTTGTCATCGACAAACTCACTCAAGTGGCTCATTTTCTGCCTATCAAAGAGTCAATCACTGCAGCTCAATTGGCGGAACTCTATACCTCTCGAATTGTCTCTCTACACGGTATTCCACAAGTGATCTCTTCAGACCGTGGCAGCATCTTTACCTCCAAGTTTTGGGATTCTTTTCAGAAGGCCATGGGCACCAACATCCACTTCAGCACAGCTTTCCATCCTCAAACTAGCGGTCAAGTCGAGCGAGTCAACCAGATTCTCGAAGATATGCTCAGGGCTTGTGTGATCTCCTTCGGCATGAAGTGGGAGGATTGCCTTCCTTATGCTGAATTCTCCTACAACAACAGTTTTCAAGCAAGTTCGGGCAAGGCTCCATTTGAAATTCTGTATGGCAGGAAGTGCCGTACCCCTCTCAACTGGTCTGAAACCAGTGAACGTCAACTTTTGGGAAATGACTTAATCACAGAGGCAGAGGAAATGTGCAAAGTCATTCGAGATAACCTCAAAGCAGCCCAATCCCGCCAGAAGAGCTACTATGATAGTAAGCACCGTGATTTGGCTTTCGAGATCGGAGATCATGTTTACCTCCGCGTCTCTCCAATGGAAGGTACTCGTCTCTTCGGTATCAAAGGGAAGCTTGCCCCCAGATACGTGGGACCTTCCAAGATCGTCAGCAAGAGAGGCGATCTCGCCTATCAACTCGAGCTTCCTTCAAACTTTGCAAATGTGCATGACGTGTTCCATGTCTCTCAGCTCCGTAAGTGCTTCAAGACTCGTGACCGCACCATCAACTTTGAAGACATTGAGCTCCAAGAAGATCTCTCTTATCGTGAGCACCCCGTTGCTATTCTTGAAGAGACTGAATGCAAGACTCGCAACAAGTCAATCAAATTCCTCAAAGTCAAGTGGTCACCCCATTTCGACTGGGAAGCCTCCTGGGAATGCGAGGATCACCTCCGTTCTGAGTACCCGGCGTTCTTTCAGTCCTAGATTTCGGGACGAGATCCTTTCGTAGTGGTGGAGTGTTGTAACACCCCGGATATGATTTACCCAATATGTAATACAACTCTTGCCGTTTCCGGCATTAAGTTATTTTATTTTCTCGGGTTCGGGTTTTGTATTCGTATGTATTATCGTTCTCATGCATCTCATAGCATGTCATCATGTGCATTGCATTTGCATACATGTTCATCTCATGCATCCGAGCATTTTCCCCGTTGTCCGTTTTGCATTCCGGCGCTCCGTTCTCCTTCGGTGGTCATTTCTACCTTTCTTTCGTGTGTGGGGATTAAACATTTCCGGATTGGACCAAGACTTGCCAAGCGGCCTTGGTTTACTACCGGTAGACCGCCTATCAAGTTTCGTACCATTTGGACTTCGTATGATGCTCCAACGGTTAACAGAGGGACCAAAAAGGCCTCGTGTGTGTTGCAGCCCAACACCCCTCCAATTTGGCCCAAAACCCACGAAAACCCTCTCCATCATCTAGAGCGTTCGATCACGATCGCGTGGCCGAAAACCGCACCTCATTTGGACTCTCCTAGCTCCCTCTATGCCTATTTAAAGACCCCCTCCGAGATCCACGTTTCTTCTTCCCCCTGAAACCCTAAAAATCGCATCGCAGCGCGCCGGACATGTCCGTCCCTGGCCGGACGTTTCCCGCCGCCGCGCCCGGCCAGTGACAGCGCGCCACGTGTCACGCCGGGAGATCCCCCGCCGCCGGCCCGCTCGGCCCGCCGCCGGCCCCCCGAGCCCGTTCCCTCCGTGCCGCCCGAGCCTGCCTCTTCCCCGCCCGAGCCGGCAGGCTCCTCCGCCCG
>NC_041392.1:695328644-695332555 GCF_002162155.2 Triticum dicoccoides | reverse complement strand
CGCCGGTGGCCCTCCGCGCAGCGCCTCCACGCCGGCTCGTCACGGAGCCGCGCCCCGCCGCCGTTCTACTCCAACTCCGCCGCCGCCCCGCGCTTCCTCCTCCCCCGCCGACCTCTCTCCGATGAGCTCAAGCTCCATCTCCGGCGAGCTCGAGGACGAACCTCGGGAAGTGTGCAAATCTCAGATATGAGTTTTCTCGGTTGACTTTTTGCCCCAAAACCCTAATTATTTTGCTATGTTCGTCGTGCCGTAACTCCGCATCCGTAGCTCCGTTTCGGGCGTATAGCATATCAAAATGTTCGCTTCAGAGAGCACATCTTTTCATCTCATTGCATCATTTTCATTTGAGTTCATTTTGATGCCCGAAATGCTGTTGGAAGAATGCTATTTGAGATAATTGTCAGATCTGCTGCTCCAATTAGATATTTGTCATTTTTGCCATGATTATTGTGTGCATGATATGCCCCTGAGCTCTACATGTGTTTTTTTATATGCTTTGCGATCTATCCAGAGGTGCAACCCATGTGTTTTTCTGATGTGTGTGGTGACTAGCACAAGCCTGCAAAGGGGTGCATTCATTAATGCTGATTTCAGGGACTTAGCAATCCCACTAAGTCCTTGATCTGTTTATTTCATTATGCCACATGTTCATGTTGTTTCCTAGTGATCCGTGCCTCTTTTGAGGATGATCAGTAAGGGTGATTTGTTAATCTTGTAGTGCTCTATCCATCCATGTCTTTGTTTGCAATTATGGAGCACCCTAGCTTGAGTCAATCGAGCTCTACTTTTGCTATTTCGTGAATCTGGGCAGATTGTCTACTTGTTAGCGATTTTGCCTAGGATGTTGTAGTTGATCCGTGCATGCTATGTTATTGTTCTTGCCATGTCTGGCTTGTATTATGTGTATTGTTGATGGGCGTATGCTTAGATTATCACACTAGTAGAAAAAGGGCCTATAGTCCCGGTTCGTAAGGGCCTTTAGTCCCGGTTCCGGAACCGGGACTAAAGTGTCAGTACTAATACCTCCCCCCTTTAGTCCCGGTTCAATCCAGAACCGGGACTAAAGGCCCTCCACGTGGGCAGTGCGCAGAGCCCAGTCAGGAGACCCTTTGGTCCCGGTTGGTGGCACCAACCGGGACCAATAGGCATCCACGCGTCAGCACTTCTGTGGCTGGGGTTTTTGTTTTTTTTGGAAGGGGGGGGGTTGGGGGTTTTGGGGGGTTAATTTAGGTGTTTCATATATTGTGTTAGCTAGCTATAATTAATAGAGAGAAGTGTCCTATGTTATGTCCATGCTTGGTCGACGCTACGTACTATACATACGTATAGAGAGGACTAGACACGCTAGCTAGCTAGTAAGCAAAGAAGGAAACAGAAGATCGTCATGAACATATATGCATACAGAGAGAAGTGATATCGACCACCTCTCCTTCTCCGAGAGATTGGTCGAACAACAAGTTCTCGTATATCTATCTGACACTACCGGCTACATATATACAATAATTATCTCTTACAAATATAATCATACGGACTCAGGGTCCACATAGAATTCTCCGTCTTCAGGGATCACGTGGTCAAGAAAGAATGCCGCCAATTCCTCTTGAATTGCTCGCATGCGAGCTGGTGCTAGGAGTTCATCCCGCTTCCGAAACATCTAATTTGAAGAAGGGGGTCAATACATATATATATATAAATGAATGAAACTCAACACAAATGATGGTAATAAAATAAAATTGTGAATGTTGTTATTTACGTACTTCATATTGTTCGTTAGAGTACCCGCCCCGCTCACAGGTCGTGTGGCGGATGGACTCGCAGATGTAGTATCCACAGAAATCATTCCCTTGTTCCTGCCACAACCACTTCACAAGAAATAGAGGTCAATCAAACTGATAAGCAAGAATGCTAAATGGTATTGATGAAACTAGCGCTTGAATCACTAGGAGATGCGCGGAACATGCTACTATAGTACTTACTTTCGGGTGTCTAAATTCCAGCTCCTTCGGCAGTCCCAGAACTGTTTTGGTGAATTTTCTCCAAACCCTGCCGGACAAAGAAAACAATTACTTGATATCAGGAAATGAACAAAGTTGCTGACATGGTGGATAATGATCGATTTAACTTACTTCTTGAGGATTTCAGTCATGTCCGCATACTCCTGGGGATCTTTTCGTTTAGAGTCCAAGACGGTTACTACTCCCTGCTCAAGCTTAATCTCTAGGAGAATATAGTGGAAACTGCACACACATGCATAACTCATGAATTACATTACTATAACCTTGACTAATATATAAGGGAAACCGAATACGCACAAGACAGTAACACTCACCTGAAGTTGTAAGGAAAGAGTATTATATCTTCGTTTTGATTTATTACGAACGATCGTAGCAAGTTGGCCTCGGTAGCTGCGGCATGAAGTTTAACCTGAGTTGCATCTATGAGATGTGTTAATGAACCCAATATCACCGACTTGTCTTTTCTTCAATTCGGCGATCTTCAATCTGCATAATATAGTGAGGATGATTATAAATACATGCAATGAAAGAGCTAAGCTATATAGAGAAACTTAATGACAGAAGTAGTACTACTTACAGGCAGTAGCAGGCGACCGTTGTTTTATCGAGGGCCAATTGATTGAAAAACTGATAGAACTCCTCAAATGGAACATGCAACAGATCAATTCCAACGAGGTCATGCTCCTTTTTAACTTTCACATACAAAGTACTCCTCCCCCCAGAGTCTCTCAGATTTTCAAGTACCAATCATGCAATCTTTGCATCATCGTTGATAGAGATCTTTCATCTTCGACGAGAGGCTTCCCGTACTCGTATCTTTGTATGTGCATGTCCATGGGTTCATAATGTACTTCGTCGGGCAGGTAATCTGCAAGATTGCTATAACCGGGCACCATCCTCGGATCATTAGCGACGTTGTGGCTAGGCACCTTGAGCGGGGGGCACGATTGCTTCGCTTGTTCGCCGAGCTGGGCAATTTGTTTCCCAGCTCGTCATTCTTTTAGCCTTTGATCACTGACAGTACTTCCCGACCGTTCCACTTCGGCAAATTCCTTTCCAATAATGCGGTCATAGTTTCCTTTCGGCGGATCAGACTTCGGTGGTTTTGTCAGGGCAGCCAGAGTGCGCTTCACTTTCACCCGATCTACCTTCTCCTCCGGAGGTGGATGTTTCTTTGCTTTCACCCCTTCAAAGAAGTTCCTCACTTCTTCTCGCGCGATCTCGGCGTTCTCCTCTAGGGTCCTCTCATATGGTAACTTCTCTGGAGTCTTCAGAGAAGGACCGAATCTGTATGTCCTCCCGCCTCTGGTTGTACTGCTAGACGCCGACCGAGCAGACAGAGCGGTTGTCTTCTTTACTTGCTTAAGAGGCAGAGGAGAAGGACTACGGCGCGCCGGAGCAGCTGGAGCGGCGGCAGGTCTCTTCCGCCCTTTCTGACGAGGCGAAGAAGGAGGAGGCTGGCTGCTCGGGCGCGTCGGCGCAGGCGGAGAAGGAGGCGGAGTGCCGCCACGCGCCGGAGAAGGAGCCGGCCGAGGGCCCTGATCGTCACTCGCCGGAGGAGGAGGCGGTGGAGGCGGAGTGCCCTGACTCGCCAGAGGAGGAGGAGGAGGCGGTGGCATCCAGTTCGGAAGGTTGATGAGCTCCTTCTTCCATAGGCATGGAGTCTTCAGAGCAGACCCCAGCCGAGTCTCCCCTTTACCCGTAGGGTGGTCAAGCTGGAGGTCCTCAAATCCCTCCGTTATCTCATCCACCATCACCCTAGCATATCCTTCTGGAATCGGCCGGCAGTGAAAAGTTGCGCCGGGTTCAGTAGGATAAACAGAGCCAACAGCCGCCTTGACCTTCAAATTCATCCATTGCGTCATAAGGTGGGGCGACGGCACGGGGACGGGGCGG
>NC_041392.1:695319389-695328188 GCF_002162155.2 Triticum dicoccoides | reverse complement strand
GGCGCGCGGCGGGCGCGGGGCGATGGCGCGGGGCGACGACGGGCTCGGGGCGGCGACTACGACGACGAACGGCCTGGGGGCGAATGGGAGCGGTTGGCCAAAATTTCACAAGTGTTGTCTTATATAGCCAGAGCAATGGTCCCGGTTCGTGACACCAACTGGGACTAATGCCCCTCTTTGGTCCCGGTTGGTGCCACGAACCGGGACCAAAGGCCAATTTTCAGCAGCCGAAAGGGCGGGAAGCGGCGGCCTTTGGTCCCGGTTGGTGGCACCAACCGGGACTAAAGGGGGGCATTGGTCATGGTTGGTGCCACGAACCGGGACCAATGCCCCCTTTAGTCCCGGTTGGTGCTACCAACCGGGACCAATGGCCTTTGCTGCCCCGCGCCCAAAAGTTTAGTCCCACATCGCTAGCTGAAGGGCGCCGACACTGGTTTATAAGCGCGGGTGTGCCTCCCCATTCGAGCTCCTCTCTAATGCAGGCTTTCGGGCCTAAACTTGCTACTGCCTGTGGGCCTATTGGGCCTTCTGCGGGCCTGAATCCTGGCCCATGTAGGGTTTCTAGTCGTATTCAGGCCGTGGAGGCCCAGTAGGAGGCATTTTTTTTGGTTTTTTCTTTTTTATTTCTACGTTTTTTTGGTTTGAATAGGTTAAATTTGAATTTTTAAAAATTTGTGTGAATCACTAGTTTATGAATAACTTTACTAGAAAAATAGAATTTTTTTCTATTTATTTTTTATTTATACTTACAACTAAATACTTATAGTTTTTTAGTGATTTCTTTTTGATTTTAGGTCACAAAAATTATAAACTTTCTGTTAGTGCCATTAGTTTTAAATTTTGAATAGTTTAAATTTGAATTTTTAAAAATTTGTGTGAATCACTAGTTTGGCATGTGCATGTACAAAACGGACAATGGTAGCATGTTCGTCTGTTACAAATTTGGCATGGTATCATCATAATAGTTGCGGGAGAAAGTCTTCACTTTTTCTTCGCTTGTGTCATTTGCTTATTGCGCCGTAACCATGGATAATCTTCATTGTTTATCAGGATGCTTGGGTCAGCCTTGACATTGAAGGGAGGAATTTCATGAAACTTTTCTTAATCTTCAGACATGTCTGTCTTGCCGTCCACTCCCAGGATGTCCCTTTTTCCTGAAAGAACTATGTTGCGCTTTGGCTCATCGTATGATGTATTCGCTTCCTTATCTTTTCTTTTTCTCGATTTGGTGGACATGTCCTTCACATAGATAACCTGTGCCACATCATTGGCTAGGACGAACGGTTCGTCAGTGTACCCAAGATTTTTCAGATCCACTATTGTCATTCCGTACTGTGGGTCTACCTGTACCCCGCCGCCTAACAGATTGACCCATTTGCACTTAAACAAAGGGACCTTAAAATCAGGTCCGTAGTCAAGTTCCCATATGTCCACTATGTAACCATAATATGTGTCCTTTCCGCTCTCGGTTGCTGCATCAAAGCGGACACCGCTGTTTTGGTTGGTGCTCTTTTGATCTTGGGCGATCGTGTAAAATGTATTCCCATTTATCTCGTATCCTTTGTAAGTCAATACAGTCAAAGATGGTCCCCTGGACAACAAGTACAACTCATCACAAACAGTGTTGTCACCTCTGAGACGTGTTTCCAACCAACTGCTGAAAGTCCTGATGTGTTCACATGTAATCCAGTCGTCGCACTGCTCCGGATGTTTGGAGCGCAGACTGTTCTTGTGTTCATCGACATACGGGGTCACCAAGGTAGAGTTCTATAGAACTGTGTAGTGTGCTTGAGACCAAGAATATCCGTCCCTGCATATTATTGAGACTCTTCCAAGAGTGCCTTTTCCAGTCAGTCTCCCCTCATACCGCGATTTAGGGAGACTTATCTTCTTAAGGCCAGGAATGAAGTCAACACAAAACCCGATAACATCCTCTGTTTGATGGCCCATGGAGATGCTTCCTTCTGGCCTAGCGCGGTTACGGACATATTTCTTTAGGACCCCATGAACCTCTCAAAGGGGAACATATTGTGTAGAAATACGGGCCCCAGGATGACAATCTCGTCGACTAGATGAACTAGGACGTGCGTCATGATATTGAAGAAGGATGGTGGGAACACCAGCTCGAAACTGACAAGACATTGAGCCACATCACTCCTTAGCCTTGGTACGATTTCTGGATCGATCACCTTCTGAGAGACTGCATTGAGGAATGCACATAGCTTCACAATGGCTAATCGGACGTTTTCCGGTAGAAGCCCCCTCAATGCTACCGGAAGCAGTTGCATCATAATCACGTGGCAGTCATGAGACTTTTGGTTCTGAAACTTTTTCTCTGGCATATTTATTATTCCCTTTATATTCGACGAGAAGCCAGTCGTGACCTTCATACTGAACAGGCATTCAAAGAAGATTTCTTTCTCTTCTTTCGTAAGAGCGTAGCTGGCAGGACCTTTATACTGCTTCAGAGGCATGCCGTCTTTTTCGTGCAAATGTTGCAGGTCCTCCCGTGCCTCAGGTGTATCTTTTGTCTTCCCATACACACCCAAGAAGCCTAGCAGGTTCACGCAAAGGTTCTTCGTCACGTGCATCACGTCGATTGAGGAGCGGACCTCTAGGTCTTTCCAGTAGGGTAGGTCCCAAAATATAGATTTCTTCTTCCACATGGGTGCGTGTCCCTCAGCGTCATTCGGAACAGCTAGTCCACCGGGACCCTTTCCAAAGATTACGTAGTGTAAATCATTGACCATAGCAAGCACGTGATCACCGGAGCGCATGGCCGGCTTCTTCCGGTGATCTGCCTCGCCTTTGAAATGCTTGCCTTTCTTTCGACATTGATGGTTGGTCGGAAGAAATCGACGATGGCCCAGGTACACATTCTTCCTGCATTTGTCTAGGTATATACTTTCAGTGTCCTCTAAACAGTGCGTGCATGCATGGTATCCTTTGTTTGTCTGTCCTGAAAGGTTACTGAGAGCGGGCCGATCGTTGATGGTCACGAAAAGCAACGCCTTAAGGTTAAATTCCTCCTGTTTGTGCTCATCCCACGTACGTACACCGTTTCCATTCCACAGCTGTAAAAGTTCTTCAACTAATGGCCTTAGGTACACATCAATTTCGTTGCCGGGTTGCTTAGGGCCTTGGATGAGAACTGGCATCATAATGAACTTCCGCTTCATGCACATCCAAGGAGGAAGGTTATACATGCATAGAGTCACGGGCCAGGTGCTGTGATTGCTGCTCTGCTCCCCGAAAGGATTAATGCCATCCGCGCTTAAAGCAAACCATACATTCCTTGGGTCCTTTGCAAACTCATCCCAGTACTTTCTCTCGATTTTTCTCCACTGCGACCCGTCAGCGGGTGCTCTCAACTTCCCATGTTTCTTTCGGTTCTCACTGTGCCATCGCATCAACTTGGCATGCTCTTTGTTTCTGAACAGACGTTTCAACCATGGTATTATAGGAGCATACCACATCACCTTCGCAGGAACCCTCTTCCTGAGGGGCTCGCCGTCAACATCACCAGGGTCATCTCGTCTGATCTTATACCGCAACGCACCGCATATCGGGCATGCGTTCAGATCCTTGTATGCACCGCGGTAGAGGATGCAGTCATTAGGGCATGCATGTATCTTCTCCACCTCCAATCCTAGAGGGCATACGACCCTCTTTGTTGCGTATGTACTGTCGGGCAATTCGTTATCCTTTGGAAGCTTCTTCTTCAATATTTTCAGTAGCTTCTCAAATCCTTTGTCAGCCACAGCATTCTCTGCCTTCCACTGCAGCAATTCCAGTACGGTACCGAGCTTTGTGTTGCCATCTTCGCAATTGGGGTATAACCCTTTTTTGTGATCCTCTAACATGCGATCGAACTTCAGCTTCTCCTTTTGACTAATGCATTGCGTCCTTGCATCGACAATGACCCGGCGGAGATTATCATCATCGGGCACATCGTCTGGTTCCTCTTGATCTTCAGCAGCTTCACCCGTTGCAGCATCATTGGGCACATCGTCTGGTTCCTCTTGATCTTCACCAGCTCCCCCCATTGCAGCATCACCATATTCAGGGGGCACATAGTTGTCATCGTAGTCTTCTTCTTCGCCGTCTTCCATCATAACCCTATTTCTCCGTGCCTCGTCCAAACATTATAGTATGGCATGAAACCCTTGTAAAGCAGGTGGGAGTGAAGGATTTTCCGGTTAGAGTAAGACCTCGTATTCCCACATTCAGTGCATGGACAACACATAAAACCATTCTGCTTGTTTGCCTCAGCCGCATCGAGAAACTCATGCACGCCCTTAATGTACTCGCAGGTGTGTCTGTCACCGTACATCCATTGTCGGTTCATCTGCGTGCATTATATTTAATTAAGTGTCCAAATTAATAGAAGTTCATCATCACATTAAAACCAAAGTGCATACATAGTTCTCATCTAACAACATATAGCTCTCCAGAGCATCTAATTAATTAAACCATACATTGAAACTATGTAAAACATTTCAATGCAAAAACAAATGCGATCATAATCGCAACCAAGGTAACAATTGATCCAATGGCATAATGATACCAAGCCTCGGTATGAATGGCATATTTTCTAATCTTTCTAATCTTCAAGCGCATTGCATCCATCTTGATCTTGTGATCATCAACGACATCCGCAACATGCAACTCCAATATCATCTTCTCCTCCTCAAATTTTTTTATTTTTTCCTTCAACAAATTGTTTTCTTCTTCAACTAAATTTAACCTCTCGACAATAGGGTCGGTTGGCATTTCCGATTCACATACATCCTAGATAAATAAAATCTATATCACGTTGGTCGGCATAATTTTCATAAACAATAAATGAACCAATAGTTATAAAGATAATATACATACCAAATCCGAATCATAGACAGGACGAGGGCCGACGGGGGCGGATACCAAAACCATCGCACTATATAAGATGCAATAATAAATGTAAGAAAATGATACAAGTATCTATCTAAACATACAAGTAAGAATATTTTTCCTTTCAGAAAGAAGATAAGAACAAGAGGCTCACCACGGTGGTGTCGGTGATGAGATCGGCGCGGGTGATCGACGGCGGTGAAGACGGGGATGGGGCGTGACGGACCGCTAAATCTAGACAAATCTCGAGGAAAATGGAGCTTGGAGGTCGAGCTTCGAGAGGAGAAAGCTTAAGTAGTGTGGCTCGGGCATTCCATCGAACACCTAGAGGAGAAAGCATAGGAGGTGACCTAGAGCACCACAAAGCCCTCTCCCCCTCGGCCAGAAAAAACAGAGCACTATGCTCTGCTCTTGCGCGAGGGGGTATATATAGGCACCTCATTGGTCCCGGTTGATGACATGAACCGGGACTAAAGGGAAGCCTTTGGTCCCGGTTCAAGCCACCAACCGGGACCAATGGTGGTGGGCCAGGAGCGAGGACCATTGGTGCCGGTTCGACCCACCAACCGGGACCAAAAGGTCCAGACGAACCGGGACCAATGGCCCACGTGGCCCGGCTGGCCCCCTGGGCTCATGAACCGGGACCAATGCCCACATTGGTCCCGGTTCTAGAATGAACCGGGACTAATGGGCTGAGCCGGCCTGGACCATAGCCCTGTTTTCTACTAGTGTCATGACTTGCTCTGTAGTGAGTGCATCGAGCTTGTAAACATGCCTACTTGATATCTGATTTGCATTCTCCAGTTTTTCACAAATCTGTGATCTGATTATGTTTTTGCCATGTTCACATGCTTGCAAATGTATTTTAGGATCCCTTTTGGCTCAAGGTCACTAAGGGACTTTTGTTAAGCTCTTTGAGTAGCTCCATGCGATGCTTTACTTTGCCATGTTCAGGTCCTGTATCATATATTTTTCATGCGCCAAAGTGTGCTACCTGATCTGAAATTCCAGACAAGTGTTAATTTCACAAAGTCTAAAATCTGTTTACCAAATGCATTTTTGCCATGCTTGTTTGAACCTGTTAATGGATGAATTGGTCGTAGCTCAGTGTTCATCTTTTGTTAAGCATCATGAATGGATCCCTGCCACGTATTTTTTTGTCATGTTTGGATGCTGTAGCATGTTCATCTTGTTGCATTTAGGTGTCTACTTGCTGTATATCGCAGACCGGTGCCATATTTGAATTGCTTGCCATTTCCAAACCGTGACTCCGATTCCGGCGTTCTTTATATCGTTTTCAAGCGATTTCATCTCACCTTTCCAGTGGAATACTTGGAATTCCATGTTGAGGCCAGGTTCATTCATTCCTTGTCAAATCTTGCATATGCATCATATGTCGCATCCCGCATAGCATACTATGTTTGCATCATGTTGTTTGAGTTTGCACGTGGTTGATTATGTTCCATTTGCTTGTTTGTCTTGTTTGGGTAGAGCCGGGAGATGAGTTCGCTAACGAGGAGCCCGTTGAGTTTGCTTTCGAGGATCCAGTCAACTCTGACAACTGTGCAGGCAAGATGATCATACCCTCGAAATCACTAATATCTTTGCTTTGCTAGATGCTCGCTCTTTTGCTATGCCTATGCTACGATGCCTACCACTTGCTTATCATGCCTCCCAAATTGCCATGTCAAACCTCTAATCCACCATGTCCTAGGAAACCGTTGATTGGCTATGTTACCGCTTTGCTCAGCCCCTCTTATAGCGTTGCTAGTTGCAGGTGAAGATTGGAGACTGTTCCTTGTTGGAACATTATTTACTTGTTGGGATATCATTATATTGCCTTGTTATCTTAATGCATCTATATACTTGGTAAAGGGTGGAAGGCTCGGCCTCTCGCCTAGTGTTTTGTTCCACTCTTGTCGCCCTAGTTTCCGTCATATCGGTGTTATGTTCCCGGATTTTGTGTTCCTTACGCGGTTGGGTGATAATGGTAACCCCTTGATAGTTCGCCTTGATTAAAGCTTTTCCAGCAATGCCCAACCTTGGTTTTACCATTTGCCACCTAGCCTCTTTTTCCCTTGGGTTTCCGGAGCCCGAGGGTCATCTTATTTTAAACCCCCCCCTCGGGCCAGTGCTCCTCTGAGTGTTGGTCCGAACTAGAGTCCTGTGCAGCGCCCCCTCGGGGAAACTCCAGGTTTGGTTTTAGTTGTATTGAGAGTTTATCTGAGTGTGCCCTGAGAACGAGATATGTGCAGCTCCTATCGGGATTTGTCGGCACATTCGGGCGGTGTTGCTGGATTTGTTTTAACTTGTCAAAGTGTCTTGTAGAACCGGGATACCGAGTCTGATCGGAATGTCTCGGGAGAAGGTCTATTCCTTCGTTGACCGTGAGAGCTTGTCATGGGCTAAGTTGGGACTCCCCTGCAGGGTTTTGAACTTTCGAAAGCCATGCCCGCGGTTATGGGCAGATGGGAATTTGTTAATGTCCGGTTGTAGATAACTTGAACCTTAACTTAATTAAAATGAATCAACTATGTGAGTTACCGCGATGGTCTCTTCTCGGCGGAGTCCGGGAAGTGAACACGGTGTTGGAGTAATGCTTGTCGCAGGTTATTCTCTAGTTATTCGTTCGCGCTTTGCCTTCTCTTCTCGCTCTCTTTTGCGAACAGGTTAGCCACCATATATGCTAGTCGCTTGCTGCAGCTCCACATATTTACCTTGCCTTACCTATAAGCTTAAATAGTCTTGATCGTGAGGGTGCGATATTGCTGAGTCCCTGTGGCTCACAGATTACTTCCAAACCAGATGCAGGGCCTGATGACTCCGTTCCAGATGACGCGCTTGAGCTCAAGTGGGAGTTCGACGAGGACTCACGCCGTTACTATGTGTCTTTCCCTGATGATCAGTAGTGGTGCCCAGTTGGGGCGAACTGGACCGTGTCGCATGTTGGGTTGGTCTTTTATTTGGGCGCCGTAGTCGGGCCATGAGTGTTTGGTTGATGTAATGCTATTTATATACTTTGATTGACGTGGCAAGTGTAAGCCAACTATGTATTCTCCCCTTTTATTATCTATATATTACATGGGATGTTGTGAAGATTGCCTAACTTGTGACATTGCTTTCAATGCGGTTATGCCTCTAAGTCGTGCCTCAACACGTAGGAGATATAGCCACATCGAGGGCGTTACACGACGGCTGGAGGAAGAAGAAGGACTCCTCCTCCTAGTGCTCCGGCGGCGACTCTGGCGGCGGAGCAGGCGCGGGGGTCGTCGGGTGTGGGGGGTCGGCGGCGGTGGTGGAGAGCGGGCGCGGGGGGTTTGCTTGGCGGCGGCGGAGAGAGAGAGCGGGCAATGGGGAGGAGGGGGATCGATCTGGCGAGAGGGAGGGTTAGCGAGGGGGGAAGGTTAGCAATGGCGCACCTCCTAGGGGTGCGCCATAAGTACTTTGAAAGCAATGGCGCACCTTCCCCTGGTGCGCCATTACTAACTCTTTTTTTGGATTTTTAGTTGCATCTAATATTTTTTTAGAAAATGACGATCAAATTTGAGAACATTTATGAATGTGAAAAAATATCATCAAATTTGTTATTTGAAAATATTTATGAATATGAAAAAATATCACCAAATTTGTTATTTGAAAATATCATCAAATTTGTTATTTGAAAATATCATCAATTTTTTTTGATTTTTAGTTGCATTCATTTGTGAATTGGTAAAACCTTTATGAATGTGAAAAATATCGTCAAATTTGAAAAAATATTCTTGAATTCAAAAAGTGCCCATGAAATTTAAAAATATTCATGAGTTAAAAAATATTAACAAATTCAATACTTTTTGTTAGTTAGAAATTCAATACTAGAATAAACACATAAATAAATATTCATGAGGACTAGAACAGAAGAAATATCAT
>NC_041392.1:695316873-695319068 GCF_002162155.2 Triticum dicoccoides | reverse complement strand
TGTTAGCTAGGGGCTTACGTGCGGAGGAGACCGGGCGGCAGTGCAGTGGGTGGGGTGGCGGCACAGTGGGTCGGCGGCGAGGCCCGAGACGGCAAGGCGGGGCGCGGGGGTCGCCGGAGCGGCCGGGTGTGGAGCGAGGGGGGGGAAGTGGAGGGAGGGACGAAGGGATCGGGCGAATTAGCTAGGGGGAAGATTACTAATGGCGCACCCCCTGGCGGTGCGCCATTAGCTAGGGGGAGAAAAACTTAGTAATGGCGCACCTGTGGACAGTGCGTCATTACTAGTTTTAACTAGTAATGGCGCACTGTCTACATGATGCGCCATTAGTATAATTGGAAAAATGAAAAAAAATGTTACTAGTGGCGCACCATGTATCTGGTGCGCCATTAGTGTCTTCCACACTAATGGCACACCTGCACATGGTGCACCACTGCTATATTGTAGTGGCGCAACACATGTCAGGTGCGCCATTAGTGTCAATTCCATCTATAGCCCTTTTCCTAGTAGTGTACAGTCATCTTCCGAGGACTCTCGGTTGTTGACCACGTTGACCACACCGTGCCGAGCGCACCAAGGCCGATGGACGATGGTGAGGCCCCAGACTGGAATGACCCGGAGATCGGGAAGACGCGGCAGTGGAGTCGCACATGGAGAGGACTAGAAAACTTGACTAGTTCGGGTGCGCAGCAGCACTCCCTCGGTGCCGCCCACGGGAGACAGGAGCAAGAACAGAGGTTGAAGAAGGAGCACGGCTATTGTATTAACATCCACTGGTCCAGCTGCTAGAATCATTTGTTGATTAAGTTGACAAAGCCCTGCGTACACGTCCGCTTAGTAGGCCCACAAGTCAGCCACCAAATCTGACGGGTCCCAGTTGTCAACGGGAGGAATAATTTTTTTCGCATAACAAGGAGGCACTTCCTTCCGTGCGAAGATACAGCCAGTGGGTCCCAGCTGCCAGGGGGAGGAAACATATTTTTTTAGCTTAATAAGGAGGAACTTTCCTTGCGTGCGACCATGGACCTCGTGGGTTCTAGCCGTTAGGCTCTCCACGTACAGTCCTCTTACGATGACTCTCATTTGTTGACCACGCCGCACCGAGCACAGCGAGGAAGTGGACGACGGCGAGGCCCCGGGCGGCAACGACCTGGAGATGGGAAGACGTGGCAGTGGAGTCGCAGATTAAGATGAGGAGAAGGGTTATAACTAGTTCTGGTGCGGCGTGGGGCTGCAGTCGGTGGAGAATAACAGGAGGTGTGGAGAGGTGGAGGGATAACCTGGCTGGCTGTGGGGTAGCGCATCGCAGTGATGCGTGCTAAGCAGAGCCGCTAGCCGCCGGAGACCGGACCAGGCGGTCCTGGCGACGCTGGAGGAAGAAGACAAGATATTGAAGGTGCATGCCGGCCGTTGGATATAAATCCAATGGCTGTGGATGTCATAATCATTTGTTGACCAAGTTGACAACGCCCTCCGTAGTCTTCGACCTATTAGCCCACATGTCAGCCTGAAAAAATGTGGCATATATTTAACCCATGTTTTGTCCATTTGCTTGGCTGGGTGAACAAATAATTTCGCGTCAATGCGGCCCATTTATATTTTCTAAGAAATCCGAGCCCATTTGCACTTTCTTGAAATACACGAATTAGCTAGGCTCGTTCTATATATAATGTTAGGTTAGAAGGAGCAATTAATATCAAAAAATAAACCAAAGCGACACATTATATATATATATAATTAACAAATTAGCAAATTATTGCTCAAAATAAAAATGAGCGCGTTATTATTACATTGGTCCTTAAAATCTTCGCAAGCTTTTGTATGCAATCACCAGGATTTTCCTTGCCTGTGAGTCAAAAACAACCAGGATTTTCCTTCCCAACTTCTGTTAAACATTTACTTTTATAAGTTAATAACATGTGGGATGTTTTTATAATCTATATATAACTCTCTATAAAATATACAATAATAGTAATAATATAAATATATATAATATGTTAGAAGGAAAAACATAAATTGGAGACAACGTTATTATTCTTATATATATAGATAAACAGAACAGAGATCTGCGTTTTATTAAGAAAAATACATTGGGCTACCGATCTTTAAAAAAAGCCCATACACCGGTATGGACCTCAAAAAATAAGTTGAAATCACTATCTCTGTATGTCGTGGGCTACGCATGTTAAAAAACAAAA
>NC_041392.1:695315497-695316633 GCF_002162155.2 Triticum dicoccoides | reverse complement strand
CTAGGCCTAGCTGATACTTGTTCGCCCTCTGGAAGAAAATGATACCAGCTAGATCCCCGAGCGAACTGGATTAAAGAGGGGGCCGGCGGTGCGACTGAAGAAGCACATCAGGAGCAATTTTTTTTCTTCAGTGGATGGCTCTCGATGGCATTTTTTACTTGCCTCTGCACCTTACAATTTGCATTTTTAGCCTCCCAGTCCATGGTGGACCAGCAATCATTTGCTGGGCGGGCCAACCTACAGAAACCAGCACTCGATTTTTCATCAAGCCCCCAAAACAACGCAGTACTATGTTTGTTTTGAGGCCAAAAACATTACGGCAGGGGTTGAGTGGGGGAGGGGGAAGACAGAGAAAAACGATTAAAAAGAGATGATGCGCCATTGCTACCCTAACAAAACAGGTGCAATTCTTCTTGGGAAGAAGGTGTGCCATTGACACCTACACGTCGCAAATCCCACAGTAGGCATACTAACAAGTTCACACACAGGTACAACAAAAAAGGTAAACATTTGTATCAAACTCGGGTTCACAGGACACGTTCATATTCATAGCCAACATTCACAATCAACAACTCAAAAGATTTATATATACACAAGTTCAGAATGTCTATGCATCCAAATGATTGATAGATCACACGACAATATTCATAGATAATTCATAAAAAGATTCAAATATACACATGTTCAGTATGTTTATGCATCCAAATGATTGAGATCACAGCCAATATCATCCATGGACGAACTTTAATTACCTAGGGTACAGGCTGGTAAATGTTGTTCAGCCGGAGGTACTTCTTGCTAAAATTAATGCTTGTACGAGTAAACTTTCGAGTATATAAGAGGCATCACAAACAATCTGAACTTTGCTTGTAGGTTTATCCTCAAATAGTGGCCTCGTGCCGAGGGATGTTTGAGCAACTTGGCCACTACTTTCATCCAACTAGTTTATTGGCTCATCTTGGTCCTATAGCTCGTCAAAATTCTACATTACAGACAAGAAAGGAGGCGGTTGAGAAAATGAACCACCCAAATTTTGTGCAGTTCAACTGAAATGGAGTATCCCTCACGTGCAGACTGATTAAGTGCCAGATGAATATACGCGTCAACCAACTTGTGTGGAATCTTTAGACTCCATG
>NC_041392.1:695303617-695315487 GCF_002162155.2 Triticum dicoccoides | reverse complement strand
CATACAGTTCGCTACCATATGTGCCGATAACCAAAAGGCACAAGTTGGAACCAAAGACTGGACTGTGTTTTTCTGGGCTATGCGCTAAGCAATATTTTTGGCGTTCACTCTCCTAATACTTGGAGTTTGACAACTGGTTGACGCCAGTTGATATTCGAATGAATATAGACACTTCTTCTTGTCAACATCGATGTTTGTCTGAGTGAACTTTGGAGTACATAGCAGCAGCATAAGTACCTGTCCATCTGATCTTTTTGTGCAGTTCTACTGAAATCACCCAACGTAATGATTTGCCTGCGAGTTCAGGCTTCAAGTTACTCCTTTATGAAATCGGCAAACAGTAGCACAATACCAAATCTATCTTCTATTATATTATTATAAAACTATAGAAAAGTAACGGTGAAGATTTAACTTTATCAAGTTATGAGAAATAAACGGTTGAGATTCATCAACAGAAAATTGTAAGCTATTTGCGGCAGGCTAGCGGCAATCCATGTTTTTTTTAGATTACCACAAACCGTGTCTGGACAGGAGGACCAAGATGATTATAAAAGGAAAAAAGGCAAACAGTGCCTGCGGCAGGCTAGCGGCCATCCGTGTTTTTTAGATTACCACAAACCGTGTCTGGACAGGAGAACCAAGATGATTATAAAAGGAAAAAAGGCAAACAGTGCCCCTCTTCGGATCGGGCATGGATTGCCCCGGCATTTAGCAGCACAAGTCCATCATTGGATGTTCTCTTAAAAAACAAAGTCCATCATCCATCGTCGGCTGAAACCAGATCAGGTACGTGTCCCCTTGAGAAAAAACTACAGATCAGGTACACACAAGCAAACACGTATGCATCAATCAATCTGGTATATATAGTGGCATGCATCTGACAAACGAGCACACACAGGCAGGACCGGCCATCAAATAAAACATATCGGTACCACTGGCACATCAAACCCAAACCCAAACGCAAGCAGCTCAAAAAAGGCGGCAACCTCAGCTGATTAAAACATTTCAGACACGTCAATGCACAAGCTACATGTACGGTTGATTTAAGCTAAATTCTATAATCTGCATGTTCGATCACGGATTAATAAAAAATATTAGTCTCCGGTCCTTTTACATTTGATCGTCTTGATGGTGCTGCTTATATATGATTGTCTTGATGGTGCTGCTTAAATTAATTAATAATGTCGGTGTCAAAATAACTGCTGCTTTTGCATTTGTGAATCATGAGTGTTTTGCATCTTTGCTAATTCTTTTTTTTGCGGGTACCTTTGCTAATTGCTATGCATGATACGGTGCCATCTATATATTCTATATCTATCCTAAAGCAATATAAATTGGATGGTTGAGAATCATTAGCTCATATCCATCGGCGTAGGAGTCTCCATGTATAAGGACATGCAAAATTTTTTATTCAGCAAATATATTTGTACATGCAGACATTACATCATAATATTCACGAAATTGATGCAGCGATTTATCAATTTAAGTTTAGACGACACAAGAAGTCGCCCAAGCACCCGCCAACCATGCAAAAATAGACAATGCAATGAAGCACAAGGGCCGGTGACGCCATGATGGTCAATGGCCCGGTAAGTCGCCTGGTAAATCAATGCTCCTCTACGGAAAAAGGTACGACCCCATCAAATTATATATGCTATGGGCACCGTGTTGTTCAGTTATCAAAAGTACACTGAGATGTCCGAAAATCCATATAAAAAATAATGCCAGTAACCCTCAGTAATATACCCGTTCATTCTTCGCAATGACGACAACAGCAACTTGAACTTATCGATTGGACGATCAGAGGCATATCAAGTACATATCTCATATCGAAGGCACACTCATAGCAACGTCGAAAACTTACATGTAGTACATGCCCCGCGGTGCTCAAATGAGAGAAGGCACTACAAGACGAGGACCTACTACAGACTAAAGGCACGACAATAGCGCTGCCAATCTTCGAAGTGTTATAATCAAGGAAAATAACAAAGTTGGCGCTCATAAAAAAGTCCATAAAAATAAATTTAGAAGCATTGCTAATAAAATGGAACTCTATTTGATATAAGAATTTAGCAATAGGAAGTATATTTTTTAGAAGTTAAATTCAGACAACTCATATTAGGTACAACCATTTTTATGTAAGAAATCCGTAATAAGGGATAGATGGTCACTGCATAGAGTCCATATAAATAACTAAAGTTTGTTTAGTTTTTCCTAAGAAATTAGTCATTTACATGATTCGACCTAAAACCTCGTGTGTAATGGGCAAAAAATTCAAAAGAAATGAAAATGTGTTTGTGTCCAAGAGAGCGCTCCTGATGAAGAAAGCAACATAGATGGTAGCGAGAATAGTGAAGGCAAAACAAAAATATTTATATGCAATATGAGTTTTTTATTTCTAAATTGAACAATAGAAATAAGTAGGAATAACATGTGCAAGACCGTAAAAAGACAATATATGACTGGACCGAGGTATGGAGAATCGTTTGCATTCAATGAGTATATGCGGAAATCAACACATTACATTAATTAGTTGAGTAGACCATAGAGCATTTTTTGTGTGAAACCAAAGAGCATATTATATAGTAGAATGAGTGTTGAGGAATAATTTGAATGCATCACACTTCATTAATCGAATAGAAAAACACCACGTGTTGATGAGATGAATGGAGGGAAAAGAAACAGTTTATGTGTGAACCATCGACATTTTATTTATCCAATTTTTCTATTTGAGAAAAATGCATTAGAACTAGGTGTTTCCACCTAATTTGGTGCTAATTACACACCAATAGAAAATAATAAAACTATAGATTTTGAAAAGTACTGGTAATCAAGTGTTCCATTGTTTTGGAGGAGGTAGTCAAGCATTCCTAACATTGGCCATTAATATATGAACAATATGTCACACCATAAGCTGATGTAGCAATATTCTTTTTTTAACACAGTACAGACGCACACCCTTTCCTTATGAGCACCTTTGAAAGACTTAGTCGACACATTATTTTGAGATTGACGAAGTCGCCATAGGCGTCTTTTGAGTCGACAGGAATGTCTTCTCCCACTGAATGCACCTCACCGGAAGGACTTGAACTCTGATGGGCTGGGGATACCACTATCCTCCTAACCATCCAACCATAGGTTGGTTCGCAAAGTAGTAATATTCTTTAAGATAAAAAGCAACACTCCACGATTGTTTACTCAAGACCATGTCAAAATCAAGCATTACATAATGATAATTATATGCAAAGTCTAGCCGCGCAAATGCACGGGTCGCCCCGCTAGTTATTATCTCTACTCCTAATGCAACAGTTGGTAGTCTCCGCCGGTCAATTTTCGTCCCACCACTTTCATCCGGTTTTTTTCGTAGGTTAACCTTGGTAGATTTTTTTCGTACCGTCCACCAACTCCCCTCCGTTGGTTTTAAGAAAATTAGCCAGGCGTTCGCACCCTCGTGCCCTCGATGCAATTGCCCGCACGAGTCGTCGCCGAAAAAAGACGCAGCCGGTCCCTTCTCCCACCTTCCTGCCAGGGCCTGCCGCCGCCGCCCTGCCCCGCCCCCGCCTCCGATTCCAGCCGACGCCATCCGCCGCTCGCGTCGGCCTCCACCAGCGCGGCTCCACCTCTGTCTCCCCCATTGATCCCCAGCACCTCCTCGCCGCCCCCCCTGCGCGCGCCCCTGCGGCTAACTCTAGCCACCAACTCGTGTTGCGGGCACCGAGGATGGGAGAGGGGCGGTCGCGTCGTTGATGGGGTGGACCTGCTGGGGCATCGCGGATCCGACCCATCTCTCGATCCTATCCTTCCCAGATCTTTTTCCTTGGTCGTGGCTGTGGGATGACGCCGTCGCCACCGCCACCAATGCGGAACCAGGCTTCCTAGCCTCTGGCATCCAACCTCAGAGGCCTCCATCGCCGCCGCCATCGCTGAACCACAGGTCAGCGAGTGGTTGTGGGTCGACACCGCCACTGCCGCTGCTGTCGCGGAACCCCGGGGCAGGGCGTGGTCGCGTTGTGGGCAGCACGAGCGGCTTTGCCTCTCCCCCGTCAGTATGTCCTCAGTAGCAATTCGTGACCTCGTCCTGACAGATCCAAGGCCGTGGCCTTTGGGGTCCAAGTAACTGTACGCCATGAGCCCTCAAGCAGCGCGTGTGTGGCCACTGCATCAAGCAACGACCTCCACCACCATCGTAAGTTTGTTTTTTCTTCACGTGCTTAAGTCTGAAAGCATTCTACTGTATTTAGGGCATGTACGGCTGTACGAGTAAAGCTATTGTATATATGCCACCACAGAACTATCGGCATTTTCATGTCAATACGAAAGGGCTTTGCACTATGTGTGTTCTTGTTGTACATCAAGGAGAATAGCAAGTATAGCAGAGAAAACAATGGCAAAAATAAGGAGCGACATTCTTCTTATTTCAAAGAAAGGCATCGAGTTGATTCATGTGAGTTTTTGGAACTAAAGCATCATACAATGATAGGTAGCAGTAAGATACTTAACCCATGTGAAGCTGAAAGTGTTTTCTTATATCGAACGTATGATACTCTAATTATATTCACAAGTAATTTCTTTATGACCAGGAAGAATTACTACGAGGATTATGTTTTGAGGTAGTATTTGCTAAGCTTATTCACATACTTTTGTGCTAAGAAGTTTGCATAATGGCATGTTTTCTTCCAATTGTAGGGAAATCCTCTTGATGAATGAAACCAATGGTGAAGAAAGTTGTAATTTCAACCAAAGGACCAGGTTGCGCTGAGGTAGTGGTGTGGCCCTGATGATGACGGCGAGGTTGACCTAATGATAAGCTTGGGAGTTATTATTCTGTTTAGCGTCTATTGCGGCGCCGGTGAGAATCCATTAGCCTTCCTCCTCTCCTCGCTGCCCCATCTAACTATCATTCTTAGTCCTTTTACAGTTGCTGTCATAAATAAAACTAGCGGGGTGACCCGCGCATTTGCGCGGCTAGATAGTTTACATCTTATCATATGTATTTGGTATGCCTATCATGATAGAGGCTATTGTATATCCAAAAATGCGTTTCACATAAATGTTGTATTATTCACCAGTAGTATTTTTCAATATGTTTTGCCAGGGAAAGACTATATATATGTATAATAATTTCCACGTTCCATTTTCCACTCCTTCTCGTCAAACAATGTCGACTTTTCCCCAAATATTTTTTAACATTTTTTATACTTTTTATATGCCTATCTACCCATACTTTCGGACCTCTACTGGCAGCCCATGTTTACAGTGGCAATGGCAATGTAGACATGGTCATCATTTTCAATCCCGCCACTGACTAAATATATAATATCCTAACATCATGTGTCTCCAAAGAATTTCTCCCACTTTTCCTATGAAATTATTAGTACTAAAAAGACCTATGTGGCCGTGGGAATCTGAATCTTATTCGAACATGGGCATCCTGCATTGTTAAATCTCAGAACTACCGTTACAAGATGTGTAGCAAAACTTCTTTCAAGCCCAATTCTTTTCTACTCATTTTGTGAGGACTCACTTCTTGAGTTTTTGGATTTCCTTTATAAATCAACTTCTCCTTTATTAACTACTAATTTGGATATTTGGATAAGAAGAGGTGTATTTTCTACACATGTAACATAAGTGTGTTGTTTATATCTCCATGAAATTAGCCAGACCTATGAATTTCTAAAATGGAGTGGTACCCCTTGTCCACATAATAAGAGCTGTATTTATTATTGATTTCTAAAATCAACCAATATGATCCAAGATGGAGATATTTTAGCATCTGTGAAGTAACATGGTTGCTTCATTAGTGTCATTATAAGTCGTATCCTACCTCATGATTGCAACACTTTTCCTTGCCAGTGTTAAATTTATATATTATTATTACTGTGTATTTGAGGTATTTGGGATCTACAAAAGATGACCGCTATATTGACAAAAATAACATTATATATTCATAGATAGTTGTCGTACTTATAGGAAAAATTCCATGTCTATATATGACGGAAGGCATAGTTAGAAGCTAATTTTTGAATTAGTGGTTTGGACATTATTAATAGAAATATTATAATTTCATGTATGTACTGACTTCCCAATTAATGCTATTCAACCAAGCATGCAACGTTAAGGCAAGAGCATGTCAGTATCTGTTTTTTTTTGTTTGAACATATGTACGTATCTGTTGGTTCATCTGCATCATCATTGCCCACGACCCCCGTGGGATGCCACTTTTAATTAGTAGTCTTTAGAATCCAGGAATATGTTCGAGTGACACATTCAAATGAAATTGTAATATTCCGTACATGAGGAAGCTGGCAAGTGTGTACGCATGGTATCTGTTGGTTCTTGCCTTTGATTGTTGTTGCCTGCCGTGCCTTCCATTATCTGGGCATCCGAGCGCCATGGCCGTATTGAGTATGCTCTGTGTAGTTTAGCGCATGCTTTGATCGGGCGAACACCATGGTTGCTGTCGTACAGTATATGCTTTCACAATCCTACTCAGACTATTTTTAGTGAAAAAATGCTTAATATATAATACCAATGATTTTAATTAGCAACTCAAAAAATCATTGTAATTAGATCAGACGTCCTAATTATCTCTAAAAAAATTTGCGAGAATATAAATATTTTTTTTGGCACTTAGATGTTCATGTATTTTGAGTATCAGTTGTCCAGTGATGATGTTTTGCCTCTAACATGCTATTGTATGCATACTTCTTATTAAGCAAAATTTTATTGCTAATTTTTAGGTCCCAGAATTTATGATATGTATGTACACATGTACTTTTTCACGTCGGTAGAGAAAGTTTCCTTTTCTTGTGGATAAAAGATGTTTTTTTTTTGTGGAACTGTGGTTAAAAGAAGTTTGTTATCCCAACGTGAACTGCTAATGTCCTCTTATAGAGATTTTCCTTTAATGTAAAAAAGAGTCTGAATTGATTAGTTTGCTAAAATCAGATCCTATTTTTTTTCAAATCATAGATGGCAACATAGTAGTATTGCAATCGGACTCTGGGTGATCAGACTCTTTTATATGGCAGCCGCATTTTTTTCAGCTGTTTGGAAGCCGTGTTCATTAATGGAAGCGGGCAGCCTACTTTATAAGGCAGCTGCACTTTTATATGGCAGCCGTACTTGACGTTCACGTCCCATTGTCTCTCTCGGACAAACTTTTTTTAATAGAAAAAACACGTGACTTGTATGAAAGACCTGCCAAACAATCTTTACGTGCCATGCCAATTGTTTGTGTATAACTTTATTTGTATGTAATGTTATATCTTTTAAATCTTCACCGTTAATATATAAAATTGACGATCAAGATAATTTAATATATGTGAACGAACGTGATGGCTTGTTTGCCTCTTGTTTTAATAATTAAATAATAGATAATAGATTGGTTGGCTCTCTTAGCTGAAAACTGAACCACACTCAATGGATGGATGAATGAATGAAACTGCCCTTACTATGCTAGCGCTCATTTCTCATGGACGCCAATTTGAGTTTTTCTTTCTCAGTAGCTTGCAACGACCATCCAGGACCTGCACCCTTGAATCCGACGATGAAGCCATATGCGTAAGTTGACTGCATTCATGAATCAAATATCTACAATGCATAGTACTGCATTACTGTCCTGGACACCGTATAAGTAATAATTCTCTAGGATTGTTGCCCTGGCCAACAATGGGTGACACTTCTAGGTTAGATGACCTACTTGCGTCTTGAGTTAAGGCCTCATGTGTTTAGTTACTATCATGGTTGAACCAACTAAAAGGCCTCCCAAATGCAAAGAGAATGCACCTCCTCTTGATTAGCTCAAGAAAACCTGCATCGACTTCATGTATTTCTTGATGTATTTATATACTTGCCGAATGGGAAAATGCTCCAACGACCAAGTCCCTGGACAGATCAATTTTAATGATTCACATTGGAGATTAGCTTCTTTGTTCCTAAGTTTTGTTTAGGATTTTTTCATGAATAATTAAAAGCATTTTTAAGACTTCAATTGACTCGCTGAAAATTGTGGTGAATCCAAGATTTCATTCAGAAGTATTATTCTTGCAAGGTTTGCTAATTCTTACTCTGTATATGGCGCCTGAGATTCTTTGTAGCTGGCCATGTAGGAAAAATGTGAAGGCTGTCAAGAAGGTATGTCTCCCCTTCAGAAGACATGGTCCTCTTCAAAAAAAATATTGTATTACTATGTAAATGAAGTTATCTTAAATGCTTTGTGTGGAGTAAGGTGCCATTGCACTTCAGAATTTTTAATTTATTTAACATTGTCAGGCAAGTAAATATGTCATGATCACAGGTCGTAGGCTATGTGCTATACATACGCCATTCCTTGAAACTGAAAATTGGATCAGCACAATTTGGAATCTTTTCATAAACTACATTATGCATTCAATTGTTTTCAGGAACAATAAATTTACTCAGTCAATGTGAAAATGAACATTGATTTTTTGTCCCTCGAAGGAGATGAGGTTTAATATTTGCTTACATGACCAGGAACATTAGGAGATGTTTAAATGAGTAATTAAATAAGAAGAGTTTATCCGGAAAGATGATACCTTTCTTACCTATACAAAAATGATGGCTATATCCACAGTATTGCTCTTATTCCCTTCTTTTGATGTAGACATCAGCTCATTTTCTTATCAAGATTAGAAGCTTATCAATCAATGAAAATTCTGAATTGTTCCTGAAGCACATGCTTGTTTGGCCAATCATGAAATTAAGAACTTTGCTTCCTCCCCGTATAAACCCTAGCCCTCTGATCTAATCCGAATGGCCCCTTCTCCGTCGCTGCCACCGGCAAGCAGTGCGTACTACGCACCAGTTGTAGCACACCGGCAGCCAAACGTGCATATAAATCACCTAGCCTCCAGAGGTTAACCTTATTTGTTCATGCTTGTAAGTCAGGCCATCAGTGTTCATGCATATAAATCAGGATCCCAGATTTTCCAATGACTGCTCTCTCATGTATTGCTATTTACATATGGCAGAGCAATTAGCATTTCTATCTCCCTCCTTAACTGAGTTTGTGAGTGATTTCAGCTCCATGAAGAACATAAGAACTCATTGGTATATATGGGCCCCCATTCTACTTATTGTAGATGTCTGATCCTCTGCATTTCCTTCGTTGGCTTTGAATTCTTAATGCAGATGTTTTGCTTCTTCTTCAGTCATACATACCTCAAGTTTGATATTGCTTACTTATTTAACAAATATCTAAGCATGTCCATATCTTCAGACGCAAGCTATATACTCTAATTGCGGAGATTTTCTTTCTTTGTTAATCTCTTGAATAAGTTGGACCAGCTGTATATCTCTTTTTACACCATGATTTGTTTTTCATGTTGGAGTAGATATTGGCCCACTGATAATACTAATATTGGTCTATTGAAGGTACTAATTTCAGAAAGATCATATGGGTGCATACCAGTATCAACTATTAAGGGAGCAAAGTAATTACTTGTCATTCCTTATTGTTGTGAAAGTTCATATTTGTTTGCTATATAGATGCTCTTCATAGACTAACTGTGGTTTAAAAATTCAAAATCCTTTGTATCTCTTTGTTATTATTTGGTTCAGTACCTGCTATGTTCCTATGGCTGGCTGCCCTTAAGTAGTTAAAAATAACGATGGCTCTTCTACATTATTGATTGTCTGATGTCTTTGCAGGTGAGAAATAGATGATGGGAGAACGGGGGAAGATATAAATGCCTTGATTGAATAAATAAATGGAGCATTCATGGAGCTTCACTAATGGATAGCATCACACTGTCGCCTGAAATTGCAGTAGTGTATACACCTAGCGTATGTATATGGAACTAGCTATGTGAGTCATGTACTCATGTTTGAAATATATTATTTCTTGATGAAGGTGCCATAGCTTTGGCTGGATGTAAGAACGTGCTTGGAGGTGATTGGTAATTTAAAATTAATCTTTGTTGCAACATAGCTTCTGGCCAGGAATTATTGGGACATTTTTACCAAGTAATTGATTTTTTTCTTTGAGCTGCAGTTTGTTAACCAACTAGATGCACCATTTTTAACAAACCCCTTACTGTCCATTTTCTGTGCATTCTCGTGCGGATTTTTACACGCCCGTTTTCTGTAGCAGGCACTTACATGCCCATGTCAGAGTTAATGGAGGATGAAGTGTGACCGTACTAACTCCTTGTGTGTACAACGACGTGTGCCAGTACTGTCTCCCTGACCGGCTCCTTTGGCTCTCCCTGTGCGGCAATGGCTCAATCTCCGCGGTGCCGTCGGGGAGGAGGGGCTGGGGCGGCCGTGTCTGGTGCGCTCTCGCTACTCATCGACCTTGCTGTTACTACCTCATCCTTGAAGCCATGGGTGCCCTCTAATTTTCCCTTTGGAGTGTTCAATGCAATTTGCAAAAGTAGAGCTGGTTGGCTGGCTAATCAGCTGAGTTGTTGATTTGATCAGGGGATAGCATATGAAGTGAGTAAACGGAAAGAACGTGAGCGTCCAAGCAGGAACTGCAAATGCTCTATTTTAGTCAAAGCATGGGAATGTGCCCAAGGGAAAGGTCAGCTCTTGCAATATCATTTTCATGATACAGCGATCAAGTTTCTAAACAATCCTTGCAGACATGCCTTCCAATAGTATTTTATTCCATGGTCCATATTTGTATGTCATTTCCATGATGCAATGATTTACTTTTTAGTTGTATATGCCTCCAAATTTGCTTTACATGTAACCATTGTAGAGGATAGTATAATGTGATATTCCGATGCCCTAACTAGCAGTATGTGATTTCTTGACATTTTCCTAGCAATTTCACTTTAGTTTTATTCTTTACTTTTAGGTATTTGTGTGATTGATCAGAACTACATACATAACAATGCAAGGACACAATATAATTGGGCATTTTCAAGGCTAGCACATGGAGCGGCAAAAGGGAGGAGGAGCTACCACGGAGGCTAGGTAACTCGAGGATGTTCTAGAATTAGTGTAGAATATGCCTGACTCTACAAGAAAATACATCGGATAATTAGGAAACAAGGCACTGACAAAAAAAGAAAGAAAATACAGAGACCAAATACTTGAGGGGCTGCAACTCTGTAAGATTGGAATTAACAAAAAGCTAAGCCTTTTATTGTTTAGATAAACAAACAGCTAAGTCAGTTGAGGAGTGATCTCCGCAGCTCCCAGGTCACTAGAGGAGTCAAAGATTGTCCGCTGAAAGACGGACAAGTGATCATGTTTTATCATTGTTTGAAAGGAGTAGTGGACGCGGATGTATGTATATTTTTCGTTCAAAGTAATGGAAGTGCAAATTTGTATATACTTTACTGGCATTATTTAGTGGATTTTATCATATTTAATAAATTGGATTTTATACTGTGTTCTAATGGTGCTTCAGATATATTTTTACAAAAGAAATAAGTAAGTACCAGGAAAAAATTAGCAAACAATATGCATGTCTAGCATAGTAAACGAGGTGTAGCATATCTGCATGTGTTGTATATGTGGTGCAGTTTGGTCATGTAGAGAGAAAGGAAGACATGAGGAAAAGTACTGTCTTTCTTGCAAGACGCAAATGGACGAGGAGAATGCAAGCACGTTTGCTATACGTTAGTTGCTTGAAATCAATTGTAGCGCAAGTCAATTTCTAGAGATAAATAGATGAGGGGTAGAGTATCGAGCTTGAGATGGGAAGGCCACGGTTGGCCCCGACACATCCTGATGAGGGATCATCAAGAACGAGCTGGAGCAGGCGATGAAGTGGCTGACCACAACGTCACAAGTGGAGATGAGGTGGAGGCCTGGTTGTTTCGGGTGTCGGGTGGGTTGTTGGCGTCGGAGAAGAAGTGTGTGTGTGTGTGTGTGTCCGAGTGTTGCCGTGGGGG
>NC_041392.1:695272028-695303329 GCF_002162155.2 Triticum dicoccoides | reverse complement strand
GGTAGATGGATGTGCTCTACTGTGGCATCGACAAGACAGAGTTGTCGGCTAAGGCAGGGCAGCACATGTGGTTTGGGTGGGTTTGAGGAGGGTTCACGTGAGCAAGGAAGAAAGAAAGAAAGAAAGAAGAAGATCGCTCCAAAATCAAGTGACGATTTAGAAATTATCATGTAACTTCATCGGTGAAATTATTATGCTGGAACCGTGTTTGGTGGTTTCTAGGACCCGTGAACACGAGAGGCCTGATGGTGACCACAACTGGGCAATGTTGTGAATGGTGAAGCGGATGCTGGAACCAACAAACGATTTTGCTAGAACCGGCTACTACTTGAGCCAGGTTGTGGAATGTTGGAACCTTCGCCGATGAAATTGCCAGCGTAGACATTTCTGGATGCTCGAACTGGCAAAGGATTTTGCTGCATCCACGCCGCGACCGCGGGTGAAGGAGCTGCCACCACTACCGACGGTGTTGCGACAATGGAACAGAGCTACAATCATCATCGACAATTCTATGGTGGCAAGGGGAGGGAGCGTTTTCTCATGTGCGTGCTGCAACAACTTCATTGGCATTTTTCATATCTGAAATGGCCGACATGACGTAACCGGAAGGGAGGAAGAGGGAAGAGTTGCGGCAGCGATGAGGGTGGCAAGGTGCGACCTACGACGAGGTCGGTGGCTGCTGAGGGTGGCTCATGAGGGGCCATGACCCACACTGGACGCGTGCATGAGAGGAGCGTTGTTGACATTGTGTGGGAGACGTCTCGCGATGGGAGGAGAGGGTGAAAAAGGATGGATCGCAACCGTTTGGATGTGCTTGATCTAACGGCTGGTATGCGTGCTTGAACAACAGTACTCCCTCTGTTTCTAAATATAAGTCCTTTTTAAAGATTTCAATACAAACTACATACAGATGTATATAGACATATTTTAGAGTGTAGATTCACTCATTTTGTTCCGTATGTAGTCCCTTATTGGAATATTTAAAAAGACTTATATTTAGGAATACGGAGGGAGTACTTATGGGAGTAATGTAGGATGAAGTGAAACATGAAGGACATGGCATCGTGGCAGAGCTAGATGAGAGATGTGAGAGGCGATGTTGAGGCCGACGACGGAATAAATGGCCAAATGGGGTTCCTTAGCGCTAGCGAGGCTAATGGATTCCGTGGAGCAATGCAATGCTGCAGTAACAACGTATTGGGTTCCATTTTCTGATGGAGAAGAACTGAACGGCGTGTGCACAATTTGTTTGCTCATTCATTTGATCCTTCCTTATTCCATTCAACTCAGATTCATTTACTTTTGCACTTACTCATAGTTTGATGGATCGAGAAATTTAGTGAAATTAATTGCAATGAGGAATATCATATATCCGTAAATCACATTTTTTTCCAGTAAAACATGATCATGATGAACCAGAATGATTTTTAAAATGCCCGTGGCAACGCACGGGCATTCTACTAGTATACTTAAAATAGGAGTCAAACAAGTCATCATGTTCGTCCACACAGATTAAATTATCTTGACCATAAACTATAGATACTAGCAAAAAAACCCATGCGTTGCAACGGGAAATAAAATAACACACGTTCTTAATCCAATAACCATGACTGAAGACCTTAATAGGCCCGCGTCTTTTAGTTTCACATGGCATCACATTTGTATTTCCTCTATACTCACACACTCGCTCGAAAAAAAAGCCCGTGCATTGCAACGGGAAAAAAAATAACACACACTCTTAACCCAATAACCATGACTCAAGACATTAATAGGCCCACGTCTTTTAGTTTCACATGGCATCACATTTGTGTTGCCGATAGTGACCGCTGTGCTCACACAATGAAAACACGTTTGAATGTGGTTAGTCTTAATGTCTCTCTCTTTTACGCGCGCGCGCATGTGCGCACACTCGCTTGGAATAAGATAAAAAGTATGTTGTTTTTTCCCGCAAGGTTTTTCATAGTTGTTTATGCATGGTTCTCGATGTTTTTTTCTCTCACTCTGGTTTTAATAGATGTTTATTTGCAAATTGAATCACCGACGGTACAAAAAAAACAGACCATACACTATATATTAAGTTTGCACCAAAAATTATATTTTAGCAATATTTAATAGCTAAAAATAATTTCATATTTAGATTCTACATGTTTTTCTAATCAAGTTTCATATATAACATGTTAAAATTTAAGTTACGGTTTAAGAGATATGAATAATCTTATTTTACACAAACTGTAGATTGATTAACCGAAACGTCAACGGATTTTCTGTTAAAACTAAAAAAACGTTTCGGCTGACTTAAATATGGACGGCGGGTTGATTGTCTAAAACGTCAGGGGGTTTTCTGAGAAAATGAGAAAAAACGGTTCGGTTATAACTTAAATGTGTACTGCGGGTTGATTTACAGAAAACGGAGGGGTTTATTTGTAAAATGGCGTGACGGAGGACCAGAAACAATCCGTGCTTTATTAGTAGGTAAGATTAACGGTTGTGATTTAAAAGAAGTAGCGTTACACGTAAATATGTCATGTATAAATAGGTTGACACATCACCTGTCACGGACAAATAACACGTCTCTGATTGCCTAACTCATATGCTTTTTTATTGAAATAAATCTGTCCCACACGACCAGAGATACCTTTTACAATGGCAGCCAACTAGGTAGCTAGCCAGCGAACGAAGTAAGAGTCTAATTGAAAAAAAGGAAGGAAGCACCCAATTAAAAAAACAAGGAAGCGTCTTATGGCCGGACATTGAAACAACAGTCAATCTGGACTCCTAGGCTTCTGCGCTAGAAAAAACAGCGAATTCTATAACTCCCGAACGTCCCGAACATGCCCGCATTCGTTCGATGGCGGTACAAATCTTGAAGCAAGAGGGTCCACCACGTCAGCGCAGGATTCCGTTCGGAAAATCATCGGGTCATCGCGAACGTTTTTCATTTTCCCAAACGCATCTCCACACCACACCGCCCACTCTCAGCCACACACACCACTCCACTTCATCCCCCCTCTCCTCGACACGGGTCTCGTGAGGAAGTGCGCCGGCGACGAGGCGGGATGCGCCGTCCATGAGGCAGGCGGCGGCGAAGAGGATGCGGGCGGCAGCGATCAGCGGAGACAAGGAGTGGAAGCCTCAAATAGCAAGCGGCGGTCGATTTAGGAGGTGGAGCAACGGCCGATTTGGGTGGCAAAGCGACGGGCGATTTGGGAGGGGAGGTCACCGACGGCATCCCGATGGGTGTACGAGGATCTGGCCTTCGTCCTCTGCTTCCATAAGTGACGCCGTAAGTGCGGAGCTTGGTCCAGAGCAACATTGCTCGGGGAGGAGCTGCAGCAGGAGCTGGCCATGGACGGGAGCTGCGTTCAGAACCTCACGACGGTTGTAGAAGGGGGCGCGGGGTTCAGCGACAGCAGGGCCACCGACCACCAGAGCTCTTCATGGCTAGGTTTGTGTGTCCTGCATGGTCAGGTGCTCCACCCGCCGTGTTGCTTCGTCCCGTCCAATGGCTCTGGAAAGTCTGGATCTTTACTCGAAGCAGGCAAAGAGCTTTGAATTCCAAGCAGAGGGATAGGTGCCCAGGTGAACTTCAAGCAGTCGACCAGGCTACTGGCTCTAAACTCCAAGCTAGGAGAAGAGCTTGCTGATCCCATTTTATTTGGGAGTTCAAGGTGATATTCTGACATACGACAAGCACAATAATTAGGATAAAGACCAGTACCAACCTGTGTGAGGTAGCATATCAATTACTATTTCCTTTGAATGGAAGCCGAGATAAGCCAAGTGACTGACATCAAAGGAAGGAAGGAAGCCCAGATTAGCGACTGACAGGAAAGGAAGGAAGCTATTGAGGCGATGAAGCACCCAAAGTTTTTATGCAGTTCCACCAAAATCGAGCATCCCTGTTGGCACATATATTGATAGAGTGAGATTACTGTAATAGTGATACTAGTTGATGAAACATACACTAATAAATAGAAGCACCCTCATTATCTTAATGGGTAAACACTACAAAAAATGCACTTCCGTGATGATACGTGTTTGTAACAATAGGTCACATTTTCAGTCATGCATGTACATCCATGGCAAATTTATGACAGAATCAAGATAGTCATATCTCTGTTGTCGTAAAAGTGTTCCATGACATTATCAAAATTATCGGAAGTGTTCACTTCCATGACAATAAATCGCGTGTCACACAAGTGCTTTCGTCAAGGGTGACCGACACGTGGCATCCACCATAACGGAACGCCGTTAAGCTATTGGGTCCGGTTTTGGATCCGATAACCCGTTAACAGCCCCGACCAATGGGGATTTTCCACGTGTAAAATCATCATTGGCTGGAGGAAACACGTGTCGGCTCACCGTTGGGACAGATGTCATCCATTCATTGGACCAAAAGCGCCTATGATACGCCAACACGTGGCACGGCCCAACAGAGGCCCATTCCTGTGAAAAGGCCGGCTCGTTTGACTTGGTCAAAAGATGGTGGGCCGGCCCACAGCAAGCCTGTTAACGGCTTGTTCACATATAGCTCATTTACAACCCGCTATCCCAGGGCCCGTTTACGGCCCATCCGAATTAGGCCCGGTAGCGTCATCTGGGCCGTCCAATATAATTCCAGCCTGTCTTAACTTCTGGCCCATGTATGGCCCATGACGTCTTTCGGCCCATATGAGACCCTTAGTAACCCTCGGCCCCTTAACGGCCCGTGGTAAAACTGGCCCGTAATGAACAATGTATCACTTTATACCCATTAATGGTCCATTATTCCGTTGGCCCATTTCCAGCCCATGATATCTTTCGGCCTTCTCAGGACCCATTTATTCTTGGGCTCATTTCCAGCATTCGGTTACTTACAGCCCTTTACTATCATTTTCTTCTTGTGGGCCAAATTCAGCCCGTGGTTACAGTCGACCCGTTAATACGTTGGACCGTTTTCATGTTGAAAAAAACCCGTTGGGCTGTTTTCATAGAGTTATCAAATACGACAATAAACGACCCGTTATTGTCCATGAATAATACTGCCCATGATTGGTGGAATGACGATACGCCCCGTAGAAAGCCCATGGATCCTACGGCCCGTAAAAGACCCATGGATCGTACGACCCGTAGAAGGCCCATGGATCCTACGGCCCGTATAGAAGGCCAATGGATCCTACGGCCCGTAGAAGGCCCATGGATCATACGGCCCGCAGGAGCCCCATGGTTACAACACTCCGTGTGTTGCCATGATTATTTTAGCCTAGTTTCCAAAAATAGGTTATTGTGGCCACTAGAAAAACACAGAAAAAGAACTTCAGTGACTACAAACAAACAACTAAACAAGACAATAAGGAAATAAGTAAGTAAGAAATTAACGCTAGCCTATTACCGCTATTACACATATTACATCCACCAGGCATCAAAGTTCGTCACCAGTGCAAATATAGGAAACAAAGCAGCATATTACATACACTGGCCATCAAAATTGGCCACCGGTGCAAATAAACGCGGCAGCAAAACAAGAGCATAACTGAAACAACTTCAGAAGAGCTCAAGAAACGTGGTATCCACCATGCTGGCAATAAGCTTAGCAAGCTTATTAGCTTTGTCCTGTTTGGCGCTAAAATCCTCCAACGCTTGCTGTTGCACCAGAAAGTATGCATCTGAATGCTCCAGGAACTTCCGTAGTCCTTCCGCTTCTTGCCGCAGCACAGCTGATCGATGTCTTTCAGCTTGTAGTTGAGACTCAAGAAACTGAACTGATTCAGACAATGAGTTTGAATAGCTTGTGCAAGCGGTAGTGGCCAGTAACTCCAACACTAAACCAAGACAGGACTTTGGGGCTGTCTCACTGTCTTCGAGATAGTCTTACTTAGTTGTTTTATCTGCTTTGTTGGAGACAAACAAGGATGTGTCACTATCCTGAACCTTATCTGCATTACTTTCTTTACCATTGCTTAATAAGGCACTCTTCCCCAATATCCTGTAAGCATTCTAAAAGAAGAAACAAGCAGACACATAACAGTTTAGCATGTACTAGTATATGAAACTCATTTCGGTGAACCAGTTCATTAGTAAGGTGGACAGGATTAAACTACCAAGTCTTCTATTGCCAAGTACTAGTACATAATAAAAGCATCAAACAAATATATATCTATGTCCTATGGTCATTGCATTGTCTTGCCAAATCAAAATAGAGACACGGTTCAAATCATATCAGTTCAAGATAAATCAGCAGTGAAAGAATACAAATCGTGGGAAACTACATGACACAACGAGATTTTAGATGGATACCACGGGTCTACATGTACAAAAACACTATTGGCTCTGTTGTGATGCTAGTAATGTGCATGATATGAGAAGTCAACTGTATACACAATTGAAATTGAAATCAACAGAGCTATTGATAAGAGCAAGCCTGTTAAAGAAACATGCGTGAATATACCTGCTGTGCCATTGAAGTTTCGATTGGATCCTTTAATTTAAAAATAAGTTTGTATGAGTAAATACAGTGATACAAGAGCAAAGCAGTATGCACAATAGCAATCATAGTTAAAAAAGGCGCGCCTAAGCAAGCGCTTAAGCGCGCCTAGGCTCTAGGCGTTAGCGAAACGCATTGTGCATAACTATGCTTAATCTGTGCATACCCGCACATAAGCATGCGCTTTGCTCAGTAAAGCGCAAGGCGGTGGCAAAACGCACAATTAACGCCTAGCGCTTTTTTGAACTATGATAGCAGTGGAATCTTAAATTAGAACAATTGTTCTTCAGGTTTAGGCGCACTTGTTCTACATGAACAGAGTACAGCAAGGCGCAAGAATATAGTACTTAAAAATAGAAAATGAGCTCATATACCTTACCACATTCTTGCTTCGGGACCAGTACAGAACAAGGCGTTCCCAGTCATCGTCCAGTAAATGTGTCTTAGGAGAACGTAAGGGAATTTGATGAGTTTGTTTGCCGGTGAAGTACGTTTTCTTCAGGTAATTCTGATACTGCCACCAAGCATTCTTGAAGATAGCAGAGGTATTAGCACAGGTTACCTCATCCTGAGTTTCCAAATCGGTCCTTCTCTATAGAGAAAAATAGGAAAATTTGCTGTATTATAACCATCATGGAGGTAGGATGTATGGGACAAAGCAAAGTAATTTCCATGAATAACATTATTTAGACATAAGTCCTGGACAAACACCTGCAACTGGCATTTTCCTTCATCTTCAGTATAATATTTCCAAGATGGGAAGATACGCACATACGATTTAACTACATCAAATGCGATAGATGCTAAACTACGACTAGCTGGTTGTGCTTCCTCCACGGGAATAGGCGTACTAACTGGTGGAGTTGGGGTTCGCCGTTGTAGTACTGGCCCTTTGGGCACTAGAGCTTCCTTACTAACTGCTCTTGTTTGGGAGCTCTGTGGTGGAGATGGTGCTGTGTCAACAGGAACTGTGTTACTATCTGCTGGGGTTGGGGTTAGATTGGGTGAAGCTGGTTCTCTGTCCATTGCAGTAGGGGTACAATCTGCGAGAGTTTGGGTTATGTGTGGTAGGGCTAGTTCTCGTGCATGTACAACCGGGATGCTATCTCCACCAAGAGGTAGCACTATTTTATTTGAAGACCGTGTTTTTAGTCCGCTAGATGCTGGCATCACCCGCTCCAATTCAAATGGCTGATAAACAGGAAACATAGTTGAATGTACAGACATTGTATGAGAAACAGATGCAATAGATAGTGTGGAAAAAAGAGGGCATGAAATAGTTGACATGTATATTGTTTAACTAAAACAGATAACATGACATAATTTCACATATATGATGTCTATCTAAACTGGATAGCATAGCATAACATAATTCAAAGATATGATGAATAACTAAACAAGATCGCATGACATAATTCACCTACATGTTATCTAAGTAATCATGATCGCATCATTTAATTCACATATGTGATTTATATGCTAAACATAGGGCATTAGATATGATGTCTGAACTAAGAACATGATGTTGAATATTGTGTATATGATGTCTAATCTATGCAATGCAAAACACCATATGCATGATATGCGTAGTATAATCGTGCCAAGTTAGAGCATACACCTCGGTGGGGGAATATGACTGGTCATCTATCTCTGAATCCATCTCTGAGGAGCTATCGGGACCCAACAAGAGATCTGCTTTGACATGTAGCATTGTCTGCGCTGAAGGCCTTGTTTTCACTCCAGATTTTTCGATCTCCCACCCAAATGGCTGATTCAAAGGAAGAGTAGTTTAATGTACAAACATTATCGACAAATGGAAATGTAATGAAGAAAAGCATGGGCAAGATATCATTCAAATATATGATGTCTGGTTAAACAGGATGGCATTGCACATTTCATGTATATTATGGCTGGCTAAAAGACATGAGACTGCACAATTCCCATATATGAGATAGAAACTAAACAGGTGGCATTACAGAACATGTCTAAACTAAGCAGATGACATATATGATGTAAAAAGTAGGCACTGCAAGGCTACATATGCATGATATGACTAACATCATCATGCCAAGGTAGAGCAAACACCTTGGGGGGTAAATAGGAGTGGTCAGAGGCATCTGAATCCGCCTAAGAACAAATATCTTCCTCTGGATTACAATCTGGAGAGGGGTGGGGGAGGGTTTTCCATTGAACCCACCATGGAGTGATGTCTGCATGACATTGTATTGCCGCGCAAAACTCTTCTCTTTTTCTCTACATGTTCAGCATGGCTGTGTACAATATCTTACATGCATACAGAAAAAAAATGGTGACATTATGTAAGGAGAGCATGCAGAAATATAGAGTGATGGTAACAACGAGTGGATGGATCCAAAAATAATGATAGGAGGCTGATGGTTGCTTTAATTTAATAAAAAGACAAATGATGATTGCTTTACTATTTGTTTCCCACCCAAGATGAACAACATAGGCATACCCTAGGTGAAACAGATATTAGACAGAGATACTATTCATTGCTTCCTCGATATGTGCCCCACAACTAATTTAGAACTCAGGTTTGAACATTAATTTGGACCTGACTTCGAGTCCAAGAGGTGAACAGGACGATAAAGTAGCAGGAAATTTTTAGCAATGCATAAAATAAGCAGATACAAAAGAGTGTGACCTCTCTTGTGGACCCATGTACTCCTCAGGTTCATCTGCTGAGTGGATGATGGTGATGCCGTTGCGGTGGGTGCCGGTGGCAGGGAAGGAGACCTCAGGCGGCGAAAGATGTTCAGGAGTCGTGATGTCTACTTTGGTGGATGTTTCTGTCGATGGAGCAGCTTAGTTGAGGTGGACGACATCGCGGCAGGAGCAGGACAAACCACACAAAGATCCCTTCGACACCGACCTGTAACTGAAGTAATTCTGTAAGGGCTCATTTGGCTTGCATGATTCTAAAAACGCAGGGATAGGAAAAACACCGGAATAGGATAGGAATGCACATGGTAAACAGAGCATTTGTAAATACAAGATTTCTGTCAACTTGAGTGTTTGGTTTACAGGAATTGGAAGAGCAGAGGAATGCAAAGAAACATGGCCAAAATAAAGTGAAACCATATGAAAGCATGTACAGTTAGAATATTATTCTGCCACTAATGCACTTGGTCTTGTTTTCATGCATAGGATTTTGAAAAGTAGGTCCAGGTGGATGTTTTGCTTCATTCCTTTCAACAAAATGCATGAATAATTGAATAGTAGAGTGCCATTGGAGAACTCCCTATTCCTATGTTTTTCCATTGAACAAAAATAGCCCTAATGGATCGACATGAATGTATAGTAATAAGTGATGCAACAAGTGTACAACCT
Source organism: Triticum dicoccoides (assembly GCF_002162155.2). Classification (NCBI taxonomy): domain Eukaryota; kingdom Viridiplantae; phylum Streptophyta; class Magnoliopsida; order Poales; family Poaceae; genus Triticum; species Triticum dicoccoides. Next base: position 695,293,515 of record NC_041392.1, on the reverse strand, counting down.
CTTTGCCGTAGCCGTGTCAACCTCAGCATCATTGGGTTGGTCGCTGAAGCAGTTGAGGCAGAGGTGGCTGTCGGAGGTGTGGAGGAAGATCTGAGGAATTTGTAGATGGCGTCTAGGGCACTGCTTTGTCGTGATGGATCGTTCTGTCGTTGGAGCAGCCCCGGTGAGTCATAGGACGTCAAGGCTGAAGCAGCACAAGACAGACACCGTCCATCTCAAGTGGGATTCTAATAGCATCTCCAATAGATGATGTAAAATAGATGTAAAATTTACATCACCAAAAACCACCTGACTACAACATATGAGGTAAAAACTATTGACTCTGAACTTAACTGTCGAAAGTCGAAACTGAAATTTATTGTGGAATCTGAATGTTACTGTCGAAACTGAACGCAATGGTAGGAGAGAGGCACTTGACATGTAGTTTAGGGAGGGCCCGCAGTTCATCTTCAACCTGACCCCCCTGAGCCGCCAGCCACCACCGGACGAACCGCCGGCCCCAGCGCAGCCTCGCCGCCCCGAAACAACTCCCCACCGCCGGTTCGCCGCCGCCCCGGCTAGCCCTATAGCCCCCCGCCCCCACCCTGAACCCTAACATAGATAGTGGGGTACCTCTCCGGCAAGACCCCGTCCCCGCTGCGGGTGGTTCTTCCTTAACTCCGGCGAGCCCTCCCACCCCCTGAAAATCGATTGACCCAAAAGTCGATTCATCGACTGAAGTGTAGCTAAATCGGAGCAGAGCAGCAGCACGAGCAAGGGGGAGAGCAGCAGCAGCAGCGCGAGCGAGCGAGAGCCGGAGCATCAGCAGCTGGGCGAGCGAGCGAGAGCCGGAGCGACAGCAGTAGATCCAGCTGGTATGGACACCGTCGCCGAAGGGGCCTCGCACTGGAGGAGAGCCACCGTGGAGATGTCTCCCGCGGCGCCGGCTTCAAGGTAGCCGCTCCATGGTGGTGCGAGATGGAGCACCGTCGGTGCCGGGAGGTCAAGCTAAGGAGAAGGTGTGATGCGATGAGTGTACAACCTCTTTGGTGGCGCCGAGTAGGCCTCGGCTTCGTCCGAGGAGTCGGTGAGGATGCTGTGGTTCCGGTGGAGCAGGTTAAGGCGGCGCTGTGGGGATGGAGCAGTCGTGATAGACGAGGAGATTGTCGGAGCACCTCCTTGGAGGTGGAGGAAGGGGTGGCTGAACCAGTGGGATGCCGAGATGGATGACGGATCCTCATCTAAGGAGGTGGGCGAGGGACGTCGAGCTGTTGCGGTGGACGACGTCGTCGGGGAAGAGTCTTTGGCTGGGCAGCGGTGAGGTGGCGGACGGAGGAGGGTGGGGTTTCACGGCTGGAGCGGAGAGGTTATGGCGACCTGGGATTTCGAATGGCAAAAAGGAGGCGATGGGAGGGGTGAACCATGACTTAGGGACACGCTTGTCCAAAATGTAGGGTGTGTTACAAAAGTACCCCACACCGATTTGAACCAGCGGCCCTTTCGGCTCAGGGTTAGAAGGGGGATTTCGCGTGTCGGGATTTGGCAGCTCGAGGGAGTTTTCGCGCGCATTGTAATTTCGGGATAGCAAGATGCGGGTTGTGAAGGCGCCAGTTTTGGGAGCATGATATCTGAATTTTTGGGATATAACAAGGCGCGGGTTGAATTTTAGGGACAAGCCTAACGTGTAATATTGTACTTGTACGTACCAAATCAATTCGCACTTCCCTCAACCAAAAATAAAACGAAAAAAATAAAACTATTCACACCACACAAAGAGAGAGTCTTGCCCCGTTTTACTATAAAATGCTATTTAAAGCTACTCAGACCAACAATTTAGTGCAATTAAATGCTATTTGGTAGTATGAATCCATGTTATGTCGAATTAAATTTTTTCGCTTGTTGTATAATGCATGTAATCTACTCATACCAACATTTTAGTGCATTCCAAATGTCTATACTACCGCTGCAATTCGAACTGAATTTGAATTCATTTATCTATTTCAATAACAATCTACAATCATGATTGTTGCCAACTTCAACCATCATTCGTGTATTACCTTAATAACACACCACATGATTACTATAGAGATAGATATGAACTATGTGTACTACATGAACTCGAATTCTATATTTTGAATACACTTGATGTTGATTCCAAATAATAGTACATTTGATGTACTAACTATCTATTCATAATCTAAACCATGTTCCATACATGTACACCGTGTTTATCACACATAGTATATTGCCCCGCCCCCTATATTATGACAAGTATTTAGACCTGAGCTGCAAAAGCCACACATTATCCCAAATTATGATCAGTGTTCTATATGTTATACGTAGTACTAGCAAGATGCCCATGCATTCCATAGAACATTAACATGATCAAGGGGAGACCTAATTTGCAAATATGGAGAGGGGCGTGGGTATCTTTTTTCAAAATTGTCATAGTTTCCTTCCTATCCGTCAGATATAAATCGGACGACCTATATTGCAGGATGGGACCATCATCAACAACTCCGTTTTTTGTAAGAGTAGAGATAAAATATATATTATATGTAGTATAACATGTTCATAACCACACCATGTGTATCACCGTTATATATATTCACACATGCGTCGGTTTAAAACACTATGATAAATTCTTCAAATATCCGAATTCGCTTTTTATAATGAAGTATGATCCTCTATTTGTCTTTTACACCCACACAATCCTCTTATCTTTGTAGCTAGCTAGCGCCAACTTTCTCTCGTGCATGCAGACGCCCGCATCCCTCTAACCCTTCCTCAGCATTCTCTAGCCCCATCACGCAAATTCGTCTTTTCACTTTAGGTCGTTCACCCACGGTGTGTGTAGGCCCCCTAGCTCCTTCTTTATGGCACACATCGATCGATATGCCTCTCTAGCCAGGTGTGCCTAGAACAAAACACAAGCTTGCCCTCTTCTCTTATCACCGTCCATGCCTCACTCCCACCACTCTTTTCATCGATCTCGTACTCGCACACTTCTCCCTCCTCGATATAGTATGACTCTCATACCACCTCCTAGATGCATCCCTCTCTCTCTATCCTTCTCCCCGTGCCTCATTTGCTTCTAACATACACATGCATGTATACGGATCGATCTCCCAACATATACCTAGATTGACTTTAACTATTCCCCCCCATCATTCGACGTACCTCACAAGTTATGTCTCTCCTTTCTCTGACAAAGGACGATTGATCTTCCTATGTAGTTATGTCTGCTTACCACATCCATATCGCCCCCTCATCATTCGTGCATGCCTCCTGACCCGCCTCTCACACGCACGTGCACAGATAGGCAACCATCCCTTCTCTTATTGATATTGCAGGCATGCCCTCCGGTTGTCTAGTAAGCCCATCCCATCATTTTTAGAAGCAACTCCACTACCACCCCCTCCAACACTCTAGCTCTGTCTCTCTCCCAACCTTATTCCTCTCCTACACATATGCATGTATGCCGATCGATCTCCCTTAATACATGAGATAGATCGATCTCCCTTAATACATGAGGTAGGCCTCTCTCCTCCTCCACACATATACCAACCATTGTACCTCTATAGTTAATTAGGCCTCCCTCCCCCCACCACACACCGATAGTCGAACGCTGTAGGTAGGTATCCATGCCACAGAGACAAACTGCACATGTCCCCTCTCACGTTCCAGTAGGCCAGCCACTCTATATCTTTGACGTGGGCAGACACAAATTTGATGGCACTCTTTATCGATCGCGCGGGCAGACACACACATCATCCCTCTCTTCGATTCTATGGACACCTCAAGCCGATGATACCTCCACTCTCTTCTCGTGGATCGCCCCCTCTATATATATGATATATCCAGGACTCTATTTCACACACATTGCATATATTACATTTTTTTATTGACCCCACCCCCCAAAAAAACTCTCACGAACCCACACACTATATCTTTATACGTTTGTATATCTCTCACACAACCCCACGTAGGTGGTGTACGTATACAAGAAGAGAATAGGTGCACCGTGCACGTACTCATGCTTCGTGCCCAGCCACACCCAAGCAGGTACACGGTGGACCTCATTTCTGTACGAAATGGCAGCCCACGTGCTAATTTGAACGCGTGTAGCGGTTGTTTACCTACGGAGGTCGTGTACCACGCGTGCACGAAACAAAGTTTGACTTGATGCATTGGCGCGTTATTTTAAAATAAAGTTATATCGCTCAATGGCACGTACACAAAATATAAAACAATTTTTATGAAGAAAAAGGTAGTCTGCTCCGCTATATACAATGGAGCCTGCCTGGTTTGTCTCTCACTGATCCGGCCGCATCCTTTCCGCCAGCGGAAAGGGACATGCCGATCTACGGTACACGCCGTTCTCTCTGACCAAGCTCCGGCGTGGTAGGGCCTACGCCACCTGCTCGCTGCCGCAGTATGGGCAGATTCCGCCCACCGCCGCTCACCTAGTTACATCCCGACGACCTCCAGGTAGCCCCTCCGGCCTTGAACCACTGCCCGTCTTCCCACGTCCCTGCATGTGGATCTTCCATAGTTCTTTGCCCAAAACGTAGCTCGTCCGACGTACTTTCCATATTGCAATCTCGTCCTCACACCATTTTAGACAAACACAACCGTGTTGTTATCTTGCCTTAGGACAAGGAATATGCTTCTTTTTTGTCGTATCATGTGTCATCAACTGTTATTGGCCAGTAATTGTTTCCTTTCTACCTCTTTTTTGCAAACAGGGCTATCCATTTCGCCTCGTTGCTATTGTGACCTTTTGGTGAACTGCACAAATCACTTTTTTCTTAAGAGTGTTTTGTTCAGTTCTGCCAAAATGTCACACGGGCAACGTCTCTACATTTCATTGCGACTGCATAAAGGGAGATTGGTTTTGATCTATCCTCCTCATCCAACTCCGAGCCTAATCTTCTCAAACTAGTTAGTCTTAAGAGAGACTGCAAAGGAGACCGACTTCTATTTGTGTGTTTATTGTTTCATCAGCAGTCCTCTATTATCGTAATCACACTTAATATCTTTGGAACAGGGACGCTCAGCTCTATTTTAGTGGAACTGCACAAAATGATCGGAATGTTGCATGCTCCAGACAGCTACTTTTTTCCCAACATGCCTTGTTGATTTAGACAGAGATGGGGGGACGTTGCTGCCAATGAAAGCATGGATTAATTTTAATTTAACACCTCATCACAACTTTGTCTTCAGTTGTGATGTAAATATTAGCTCTGATTAGCAAGGAAGTTAGTTTTTTATTGTTTTTGAAAGAGCATCGATAGCAAGACACACGAAACAAAAGCTGAAAGCTCACACCATTGTACAATTTCATGTCGCTGGAAAATTATTTGTATAATACGTCAATTATGTAAACAAATCCTGGAAGCTTGATAGCATGGCATCACCCAAACTTGATGCCAAATGGACGATGCATCGCCACGATGACCTATCGATGCTCATGGTCGCGTCGGCTGGTGAAGCTAATCGATTTTCAATGAAAAGCAAGTTGTCTTCCATCAGTGCTCTTTGCTTTTTACCCACGAACATGATATCCTTTGTCAGTTCCCCTTGGTTGCAATCCACTACCGGCTGCACTTTTCTCTTTCACCCAGCACCTGTGCGGGAGTGATACGTCTCCAACGTATCTATAATATTTGATTGTTCCATGCTATATTATATTCTGTTTTGGACATTATAGGGCTTTATTATACACTTTTATATTATTTCTGGGACTAACCTATTAATCGGAGGCCCAGCCCAGAATTGCTATTTTTTTGCCTATTTTAGGGGTTCGCAGAAAAAAAATATCAAACGGAGTCCAAACGGAATGAAACCTTCGGGAACGTGATTTTCGGAACGAACATGATCCAGAGGACTTGGACCCTACGTCAAGAAATCAACGGCGAAGCCATGAGGTAGGGGGGCGCACCTACCCCCCCCCTCCCGAGGCGCACCCTCCACCCTCGTGGGCCCCCTGTTTCTCCACCAACGTACTCCTTCCTCCTATATATACCTAGGTACCCCCAAACTACCAGATATGGAGCCAAAACCCTAATTCCACCGCCGTAACTTTCTGTATCCACGAGATCCCATCTTGGGGCCTTTTCCGGAGCTCCGACAGAGGGGTCATCGACCACGGAGGGCTTCTACATCAACACCATAGCCCCTCCGATGAAGTGTGAGTAGTTTACTTCAGACCTACGGGTCCATAGTTATTAGCTAGATGGCTTCTTCTCTCTTTTTGGATCTCAATACAAAGTTCTCCCCCTCTCTTGTGGAAATCTATTCGATGTAATCTTCTGTTGCGGTGTGTTTGTTGAGACCTATGAATTGTGGGTTTATGATCAAGTTTATCTATGAACAATATTTGAATCTTCTCTGAATTCTTTTATGTATGATTGGTTATCTTTGCAAGTCTCTTCGAATTATCAGTTTGGTTTGGCCTACTAGATTGATCTTTCTTGCAATGGGAGAAGTGCTTAGCTTTGGGTTCAATCTTGCGGTGTCCTTTCCTAGTGACAGTAGGGGCAGCAAGGCACGTATTGTATTGTTGCCATCGAGAATAACATGATGGGGTTTATATCATATTGCATGAGTTTATCCCTCTACATCATGTCATCTTGCTTAAAGCATTACTCTGTTCTCTTGAACTTAATACTCTAGATGCATGCTGGATAGCGGTCGATGTGTGGAGTAATAGTAGTCGATGCAGGCAGGAGTCGAACTACTTGTTTTGGACGTGATGCCTATATACATGATCATACCTAGATATTCTCATAACTATGCTCAATTCTGTCAATTGCTCAACAGTAATTTGTTCACCCACCGTAAATACTTATGCTCTTGAGAGAAGCCACTAGTGAAACCTATGGCCCCCAGCTCTATCTTCCATCATATTAATCTTCCAATACTTAGTTATTTCCTTTCCCATTTATTTTACTTGCATCTTTTATTTATCTTTATCATAAAAATACCAAAAATATTATCCTATCATATCTATCAGATCTCACTCTTGTAAGTGACCGTGTAGGGATTGACAACCCCTTATCGCGTTGGTTGCGAGGATTTATTTGTTTATGTAGGTGCGAGGGACTTGTGCGCGGCCTCCTACTGGATTGATACCTTGGTTCTCAAAAACGGAGGGAAATACTTACGCTACTTTGCTGCATCACCCTTTCCTCTTCAAGGGAAAACCAACGCAGTTCTCAAGAGGTAGAAAGAAGGATTTCTAGCACCGTTGCCGGGGAGGTTCGCGCAAGACAAGTCAAGATTTGACTCCCAACAAGGAGTCACTTGAGGCGCCGTTGCAAGTCAAGACATACCAAGTACCCATCACAAACCCTTATCTGCAGCATTACATTATTTGCCATTTGCCTCTTGTTTTCCTCTCCCCCACTTCACCCTTGCCATTTTATTCGCCCTCTCTCTCCATCCTCTCTCTCTTTCTCTATTTGCCTCTTCTTTTGTTTGCCCTCTTCCCGTATGTATCCTTGTTTGTGTTTCCATGTGCCTTCTATTTGCTTGCATCTTTGCTTGCTAAGAATCTATTGATATGGATCCACTTAAAGTGTTCTACTTAGATCATCTTCGATCCTTATGCGCTCGTGCTGAAACCCCAACTAGCCTAGTTGATCGGAAATCTTTAGATGAGCATGCTCATTTTGTGCGTCACCGTTTGTCTGAAAAAGGGAGACTCTTATGGAATCAAATAAACATATTGCTGTGTTATGCTTGGAATCTTTGTGAAATTTGTGATTTTACTATTTGCTCTAAGAACCCTAAAAAACACCTCCCCTACATATGTGAGTTTAATGATATTGAAATCTTATCTTCTTATGCAAAGGGTGTTTATAGTTACTATGATATCGAACGAATTGAAGAATTTGTTGCTTTTAAGGGTGCTTATGAAGTTGCTTCTTTGATTGAAAAGTATGATATTACTCTCTACGAATCTGAAAATTTTGACATACTGAAATATTGCTATGAAAACTATGCTCATAATGTCTATGTCAAAGAATTTATTGAAAGAATGACCGTTGCTTCGGAAGAAAATAATGATATGCATGAATATATAGATAATTATGATTCCAATGATTTGATTGAAATATCCCTTGATGAACATGATGCTTGCTATTCTTGTGGCCATGATGCCAATATTTATGAAGATGAATTTGCTATAGTTCCTTATGTTAAACATGAGATCGTTGCTATTGGACCCATACTTGATAGTTCCTTCGATGAAAAGCATGATTGTAATGATGTTATTATAAATTCTCTTAATGTCAATTGTGTTAATGATATGCAAAACCCTAAGCTTGGGGATGCTAGTTTTGCTATGACTACTATTTGTTGCAATGATCATGATTGGGGTGATTCTTCTTTTGATCTTGAAAATTTATTTAAGCCCCATGATGAATATGAGACTGATAATTGTGTTTGCAATATTATTGAAAGTGGGTTTGGAAGAGTGTCAACTTTAGATCCCACATATTTGGAGAATGTTCAATCTTATTAATTTTTTGATAAAGGTGGGTTTGGAGAGGTCATGACTTTAGTTAATGTTAATCCCACTATTTTGGAAGAGTGTCAACTTTGCATGCATGTGGATCATGTTGAAAATATTTTATGTGTTAGCTATTTTGTTGAATTTGCTTATGATCCTACATGTAATTATTATGAGAGAGGAAAATATGGTGGTAGAAATTTTCATGTTACTAAATTATCTCTTGTTATATTGAGATTGCTATTGTTTCTTTCCTCTTCCTTGCATATGCTAGTTTTTGCTTGCCTTGATAATTTGTTTGCCTATAAGATGCCTAGCCATAGGAAGTATGTTAGACTTAGATATGTTTGTCACGTGTTTTATGATGCTCTCTTTGTGCTTCAATTCTTGTCTTTCATGTGAGCATCATTGAAATATTATGCCTAGCTAGGGGCGTTAAACGAAAGCGCTTGTTGGGAGGCAACCCAATTTTATTTTTATTCCTTGATTTTTGCTCCTGTTTAGTAGTAAATAATTTATCTAGCCTCTTTTTTGGTTGTGTTTTTTGTGTTTAATTAGTGTTTGTTCCAAGTAGAACCGTTGGGAAGACTTGGGGAAAGTCTTTTTAGTCTTGCTGTAAAAAACAGAAACTTAGGCGCTCACGAGAATTGCTGCCATATTTATTTGACAAGTGATATTTAGTTAATTATTTTTGAAGATTATTAATAGATAAATTACTCACGTCCAGAAATTTATTTTAGAATTATTGGGGTTGCAGATCTTGCGTTAGCTACAGATTACTACAGACTGTTCTATTTTTGACAGATTCTGTTTTTCGTGTGTTGTTTGCTTATTTTGATGAATCTATGTCTAGTAAAATAGTTTATAAACCATAGATAAGTTGGAATACAGTAGGTTTAACACCAATATAAATAAATAATGAGTTGATTACAGTACCTTGAAGTGGTGTTTTGTTTTCTTTCGCTAACGGAGCTCACGAGATTTTCTACTTTAAGTTTTGTGTTGTGAAGTTTTCATGTTTTGGGTAAAAGATTTGATGGATTATGGAACAAGGAGTGGAAATAGTCTAATCTTGGGGATTCCCATGGCACCCCAAGATAATCTAAGGACACCTAAAAGCCAAAGCTTGGGGATGCCCCGGAAGGCATCCCCTCTTTCGTCTACTTCCATCGGTAACTTTACTTGGAGCTATATTTTTATTTACCACATGATATGTGTTTTGCTTGGAGCGTGTTGTATTATTTGAGTCTTTATTTGTTAGTTTTACACAATCATCCTTGTTGTACACACCTTTTGAGAGAGACACACATGATTCGGAAATTGTTAGAATACTCTATGTGCTTCACTTATATCTTTTGAGTTATATAGTTTTTGCTCTAGTGCTTCACTTATATCTTTTAGAGCACGTCGGTGGATTTGTTTTATAGAAACTATTGTTCTCTCATGCTTCACTTAGATTATTTTGAGAGTCCTACAAAACAGCATGGTAATTTGTTTTAATTATGTTAGGCATTCAAGATTAATAAATTTTTTCTTATGAGTGTGTTGAATACTATGAGAAGTTTGATACTTGATAATTGTTTTGAGATATGGAGATGGTAATATTAGAGTTATGCTAGTCGAGTAGTTGTGAATTTGAGAAATACTTGTGTTAAAGTTTGTGATTCCCGTAGCATGCACGTATGGTGAACCGTTATGTGATGAAGTCGGAGCATGATTTATTTATTGATTGTCTTCCTTATGAGTGTCGGTCGGGGGCAAGCGATGATCTTTTCCTACCAATCTATCCCCCTAGGAGCATGCGTGTAATACTTTGCTTTAATAACTTGTAGATTTTTGCAATAAGTATATGATTTCTTTATGACTAAGGTTGAGTCCATGGATCATACACACTTTTCTTCCTTCCACCATTGCTAGCCTCTCTAATATTGCGCACCTTTTGCCGGTATCATACACCCACCATGTACCTTCCTCAAAACAGCCACCATACCTACCTATCATGGCATTTCCATAGCCATCCCGAGATATATTGCCATGCAACTTTCCACCGTTCCGTTTACTATGACACGCTCCATCATTGTCATATTGCTTTGCATGATCATGTAGTTGACATTGTATTTGTGGCAAAGCCACCATTCAGAATTCATTCATACATGTCACTCTTGATTCATTGCATATCCCGGTACACCGCCGGAGGCATTCACATAGAGTCATATTTTATTTTAAGTATCGAGTTGTAATTATTGAGTTGTAAGTAAAAAAAGTGTGATGATCATCATTTTTAGAGCATTGTCCCAAGCAAGGAAAGGATGATGGACACTATGATTCCCCCACAAGTTGGGATGAGACTCCGGACGAAAAAAGAGGCCATAAAAAAGGAAAAGGCCCAAATAAAAAAATATAAGAGAAAAAGAGAGAAGGCACAATGCTACTATCCTTTTACCACACTGTGCTTCAAAGTAGCACCATGATCTTCATAATAGAGAGTCTCCTATGTTATCACTTTCATATACAAGTGGGAATTTTTCATTATAGAACTTGGCTTGTATATTCCAATGATGGGCTTACTCAAAATACCCTAGGTCTTCGTGAGCAAGCGAGTTGGATGCACACCCACTTAGTTCCTTTTGTTGAGCTTTCATATACTTATAGCTCTAGTGCATCCGTTGCATGGCAATCCCTACTCACTCACATTGATATCTATTGATGGGCATCTCCATAGCCCGTTGATACGCCTAGTTGATGTGAGACTATCTTCCCCCTTTTTTGTCTCCTCCACAACCACCATTCTATTCCACCTAAAGTGCTATGTCCATGGCTCACGCTCATGTATTGCGTGAAGATTGAAAAAGTTTGAGAACACCAAAAGTATGAAACAATTGCTTGGCTTGTCATCTGGGTTGTGCATGATTTAAATACTTTGTGTGGTGAAGATGCGCCCTCCACCCTCGTGGGCCCCCTGTTGCTCCACCGACGTACTTCTTCCTCCTATATATACCTATGTACCCCCAAACGATCAGAGACGGAGCCAAAACCCTAATTCCATCGCCGTAACTTTCTGTATCCACGAGATCCCATCTTGGGGCCTGTTCCAGAGCTCCACCGGAGAGGGAATCCATCACGGAGGGCTTGTACGTCAACACCATAGCCTCTCCGATGAAGTGTGAGTAGTTTACCTCAGACCTTCGGGTCCATATTTATTAGCTAGATGGCTTCTTCTCTCTTTTTTGGATCTCAATACAATGTTCTCCCCCTCTCTTGTGGAGATCTATTCGATGTAATCTTCTTTTTGCGGTGTGTTTGTTGAGACCCATGACTTGTGGGTTTATGATCAAGATTATATATGAACAATATTTGAATATTCTCTGAATTCTTTTACGTATGATTGGTTATCTTTGCAAGTCTCTTCGAATTATCAGTTTGGTTTGGCCTACTAGATTGATCTTTCTTGCAATGGAGAAGGGCTTAGCTTTGGGTTCAATCTTGCGGTGTCCTTTCCCAGTGATAGTAGGGGCAACAAGGCACGTATTGTATTGTTGCCATCGAGGATAACAAGATGGGGTTTATATCATATTGCATGAGTTTATCCCTCTACATCATGTCATCTTGCTTAAAGCGTTACTCTGTTCTCTTGAACTTAATACTCTAGATGCATGCTGGATAGTGGTCGATGTGTGGAGTAATAGTAGTCGATGCAGGTAGGAGTCGGTCTACTTGTTTCAGACGCGATGCCTATATACATGATCATAGCTATATATTCTCATAACTATGCTCAATTCTGTCAATTTCTCAACAGTAATTTGTTCACCCACCATAAATACTTATGCTCTTGAGAGAAGCCACTAGTGAAACCTATGGCCCCCAGGTCTATCTTCCATCATATTAATCTTCCAATACTTAGTTATTTCCTTTCCCATTTATTTTACTTGCATCTTTTATTTCTCTTTATCATAAAAATACCAAAAATATTATCCTATCATATCTATCAAATCTCACTCTCGTAAATGACCGTGTAGGGATTGACAACCCCTTATCGCGTTGGTTGCGAGGATTTATTTGTTTGTGTAGGTGCGAGGGACTTGTGCACGGCCTCCTACTGGATTGATACCTTGGTTCTCAAAAACTGAGGGAAATACTTACGCTACTTTGCTGCATCACCCTTTCCTCTTCAAGGGAAAACCAACGCAGTGCTCAAGAGGTAGCAGGGAGGGCCACCGACCCCTTCTTCCTCGCTGCCGTACATAGTGTGGGAAGATCCGACCTCCCGCCGCATGCCTTGCCACATCCCGACGACCCTAAGGTATAAGTTTCTTTGAAACCGTCATTGGTCTAGCTGCATGCTGATCTTTTTCAATTCTGTAGTCGAATCTAGGTCTTGGTTCAAAGAGGAAAGAATGGTGCGGTGGGGTGGAGCATGAATCTAGGACGTGGTTCAATGAGGAAAGGATTGAGGGAAAGTAGTATAGACTAGCTATCCAGCCTCTTTGTTGGTCGAAAAGGGAAAAAGGGGGTAACCCAATACACACATCTGTAAGGAACTCAACTCTTTGTTGAAAAGGGAAAGAAACTAGGGTGTCGGGTAGTTTGTGCAGGACTAGATTTGCTGCCCTCACATCGGAAAAAGTTTCAAAGAGAACAAATATGGGACCAACACAGATATGCTGCTTGGCTACATACTCTGCATCACCCATTTATACGTGTGGACGCACATGGTGCTGGCATGTCCCATGTCCCATCCACATGATCGTGCATTGTGTTTTGAGATGTTGTGCTACTTGTATTGGTATTGTTTTAAATAAATGTTGAATTGAAGCTATTGTATTTTAAGCAATGCCACTCTCAGAATTAACTACTGAATTATTTTAAGAGAATTTCTCTGTTAATATGAATCAATGCAACCGTTTTAGAAATGCTACTGTCCTATACTTTGTTTTCCATCAAGATAAGGTAGATGCTTCTTTGTGTGGCCGCATGTTTCATCCTCCTTTATTGGCAGTAATTGTTTCCTTTTTTGCCTCAGTTAAATTAGGGATATCTATTCAACTTGTTGATATAGCAAACTTAAATGTCTCACCGGCGACTTTACTTGATTTCAGAGTAACTGCATAAAACGAGATTGGATTTCCTATTCGTGTTGGCAGATTCGTACATGATCTTGTGTGCGTCACGACAGGTTGGTACTTGCCTTCATCAACATGATCGTGTAGTGTGTTTTGAGATGTTTTGCTACTTGTATTGGTACTGTTTTAAATAAATGTTGAATTGAAGCTATTGTATTGCTGTCTTTTCCCATTAAGTAGTGAACAAAAACGGGACCAACCCAGTCATTGCGCTTGTTGCTTTGTTACAACAAACTCAGCATCACCCCCTTTATGAGTAGATGGACGCACATGTTGTTGTTGCGCCCACTCTCCCCTGGAACGGTTTGTGCTTTTTGTTAATCTAATGCCACTGGTAAAATTAAGTGATGCCACTCTCAGAATTAACTACTGAATCTTATTTCAAAACTGCAACACTTGTTAGGGATTGGCGGGATTACCATTTTTGTGACCGCATGTTTCATCCTCCTTTATTGGCCAGTAATTGATTCCTTTTTGCCTCTGTTAAAACAGGGATATCTATTCAACTTGTTGCTATTGCGACATTTTGGTTCGCTTAATTTTGGTGGAACTGCACAAAATGAGACCAGATTTCCATATATGTGTTCATATCTCTTTTAGATCCACCTCATGCGTTGTTTCAAATATTGGTCTTGAAAGGTCAGTACCTACTTTCCTTAGAATAAACTACTGAATCTTAGTTCAAAACTGCAACACTTGTTAGGGATCGGCGGGAGTTCCATTTCTGTTAGGGATCGGCCGGAGTACATGTTTAAGAAATGTATTGTTCAGATAATTTCTTTGTTATAATATATCAGTTATAGTATTTTACAAATGGTACTATCATGCTTTGTAGTTCTTTCTACATGTTTAACCAAGGTATTGTTAAGATAATGTCTCTGTTAAAATGAATCAGTCGCATTGTTTTAGGAATGACACTTTTCTGCTTTGTCGTTCTTTATACATGTTGAAACAAGGCATTGTTAAGATAATGTCTCAGTTAATATGAATGAATCACACTGATTGAGAATTGCTACTCTCCTGCTTTGTTTCCCATTAAGATAAGGTAGATCGGTAGATGTTTTTCTTCTAGGAGTACAAGTCATCAACCGTTATTTCTCAGTAATTGTTTCCCTTATACCTTTTCTTGCTTACAGGGATATCAAAATTAAAGCTCGGTTTTATTCCGACTTTGATTTTAGTTGAACTGCACAAAAGGAGGCAATGTGTCTAAGGCAAACTGCTGCATTAGTGGGTCCAGTTGGTCTTACCACTTTGCAGAAAGAAGCAGTCACTATTTGCGCTACATTACACAAGGAATTATCGAGAAGCTTTACAGAGTATTAGTAGACGCTGGTGACATGACTAGTCTGCAGAGATGGTTGCTTTACTTGTGGTTCAGAGGAACACTGGGCAAACAAGTGCCCAAGCAAGTACCAAGACACCAGGACAGGACTCAAAGTCTATCAATGTCACTCTAATCAACAATGATGGGGCATCTGGGTATGGTAATCTGTTTACCGTACTTTCAGTTTGTTAGTCCACCGATTGGTGGGTTGACACTGGAGCCAATATTCATGTGTGTGCTGATGTGTCTTTGTTTTCTGGCAGCATATAAATACGAAATCCATAGGGATGCTCAACTTGATTTTAGTGGAATTGCACAAAATGTTCAGATGGTTCGTGTCCTCCATAATAATACTTCATCATGCACAATAGATCGAATGGTTCCCTAATCATTCGTCGTCACCTTGAGCCACCGGAGTATCAGATGACAAACTGATGACAAACCCTGCCCGTTCCACAATCATAGCCATTACATATTTTGAATGGGAAAAGCTTGTCAAAGTTGACATTAGTTTAATATATTTGAATTGGAAAACCTTTTCAATTTTTGCTGATTGATGTTAGCCGGAAGACATGCATTTGATATTTTTTAGTGGCACGCCCTTTGCTGTGAGCAACATCGATCGTTTTTTCCTATTCATGTCTTCAGTTCAGAAGTAAATATTTACTCTGCTGAGATGCATAGTCACATGAATGTTGACTTATGTAAGCTATTTTAAGAGTTTGTTCTGAATATTGTCTATGTAATGCCAGGCCTTGTGTTTGATTGCAAAGTTGAGCTTGGAATGTTGTGGCATGCGGCATCACGAGCTGTTCATCGTGCCTCCTAAGAAAAATGCTTCGTATTGTTTTGCATGTAGAACTAATGCCAATGATTTGCTTGTTAGGAAGATCATCCTCTTCTGTTGTTTCCGTGCTTAAGAAGTTCATCATCTTATGTTTCATTCATAGCCTATACGACAAGTCAGGTAGGTTAGATGTGAAACCATATGATCTTCCGACCAACTCATAATCTTAGGCCGTGATTAGATCATCGTTTTCCAACCAAAACCGCTTGTAAAACTGACGCTTGTAAATAAAAGCAGATAGTCTCGGGCGAAGCGCTTGGTTGGTCGATTTCGACTAGTAAAATATACACCGGTCTCTCAAATTACACGCATAACCCACCGGTTTTACTGACAGACCTTGGGCCCTCGGTTTCATTACGCCTGTATTTTACGCGTTCTTTCCGATGACATGTAAATTACACTTGTATCTTAATACATTTGTGAAACAAACCAGAGCTCCCAAGCGCGGCCTTACAGTTTCATGCCGTCTTAGTCTCTCGAAGGTGCTCATAGGTGTTCGATGATCCTGGCTTCCTGAATGAGCAGCGGGCGCTGTATCAGACCATCCGTAGGGCCCGCGATGCCCTCTCCGTCGTCCTTCGAGTTGTTGTGCTCGCCGTGGCGCCGAGCATTGTTAACATGGTCAATGAACATGAGGATTCAGGAGATGACTTTATTTTGAGTGGTTGACAGTAGGGACCCACTAGGGCCATAGCCGTACATATGCAAGCGCCTCCTTATTATGTACAACTATATTTACTTTGCTTCCTCCTCGTTTCCTGACATCACGGTCCCACACCATTGTCAACCTATGTAGTCAATAAACGAGAGAATTGCACAAGGTGCGGCCAACAACTGGGACCAAACAGCTCGAGTAGTATTTGTGTTTTTGAGGTGTGAGCACTGCAGAGTTTTTCTTGGCGATGTTTTCGTTGTTGTTCAGAGTGGAGCATGGTATTAACTGGGCGGACTGTGGCCCGTCTAGCACAAGACAGATATCCAGCCCAGATATTAATTTTTTTCAAGATGAAAATGGCCAGCCCAGCTATACATTTTTTTAAGGATTACCCAAGCAAGGTCAACTTGTTATTCTCCGCTCGGCTAGGCTGCAAATCTTTCCTAGGAGGGATGCATTAGGCTTAACAGGAAAATGGGCTTTAAAAATAATAAATGGGATGTAATTATAAAAACTAGGCAGTAACTATAAAAAAATGCACCAAGCACGGAATTAGTTTATAAAATATTATTTATGGATTTTGAAAATCTTAATTTTTAATTGTCGCGCGCGCAATGTTTCGTTAGATTTTTATGTAATACAAATTTATATTTAATCTGACTAGAAATTTCGAGATAAAAATATTTCGGATCCCATCAAAATGTGGGAAATTTTATTGAGTTCTGTCGTGAACGGTTGGTTGAAATTATTAATCGTTGTTCTAGCTAGAAAATGGGTTGTACTTTTAACAAATTGTAAATGGGCTATAGTAAATTCCATTAGAATTCAAAAATGGGCTGTACATTCTTACAAATCGCAAATGTGTTATAAGTTCTCTCCCACACACTTGTGGGCCTACTAAGTTGACGCGTCCCCTAAAAAAGAAGTTGACGGGTATGCAAGTCTTTGTGAACTTATTATAGTGAACACACGGTTCTAGCAGCAGTGGCCGTTGGATGTCCATCCAACGGATGCTGTGCTTCTTCTTCAATCTCAGATATTCTAGCTTTACCCGCCCAAAAAATGATTCCTCACCCTGATATCTGGGGCGCACCATTTCAGAGGCTGACATGTGGGCCTACTAAGTTGACTCGTACCAAGGGCTTTGTCAACTTAGTCAATATGAACGATTCTAGCTCCAGTGACCGTATGATGTCCATCCAATGGCTGTAGTGCTTCTTCAACCTCTGGTCTTCTTGCTCCAGCCGCACAAAGCAGCGTTGGTCGTGCGGTGTGCTCCTGCCTCCCGTGGCCGGCTGTGATGCCGCGGAGGCCTCACCGCCTCCTACTACTCCCACCGCTGGCCAGGCCATCCCTCTCCTCACACACCCTGTTATTCCGTGGCGACGACAGCCTCACACCGCAGCCAAACCTGTGAACCCTCGTACTCCTCTCCGCGCGGGCTTCCACTGTTGCGTCTTCCCCGGCTCCACGTCGTCCCCTTCCTAGGCCTCGCCGTCGTCCACCGCCCTGGTGCTCTCGGTGCGGCATGGTCAACATGGTCATGGAACGGCTTCCATCGGACATGGACTGTATGTGGAGAGGCTGACAGCTGGGTCCACGACGGCAACAAGGAAGTGCCTCCTTACTACGCGGAAAATAATGATTCCTCCACCTGACAGCAGGGACCCACCGGACAGGCCATCGTATTTCACGAAAAAAACATTTGCCCCTTGACTGTTGGGACCCACCGGACGGGCCACCGTATTGCGTGAAAAAAATATTCCCCCCACTGTCAGCTTGGACCCACCGTAAGTGCCTCCTTATTATGCAGAAAAAAATGAATACTTCCCCTGCTGGTTGGGACCCACCTTGGTGGGAGGTTGATTTGTGGGCCTACTAAGTTGACGGGGACGGAGTGCTTTGTCTACTTAGTCAATATGAACGATTCTAGCTACAGTGACCGTACAATGTCCACCCAATGGTCGTAGTACTTCTTCAACCTCTAGTCTTGTTGCTCTAGCCGCCCAAAGCAGCGCCAGTCGTGCCACATGCTCCTACCACTACTAGGAAAAGGACTATAGATGGAATTGACACTAATGGCGCACAAGACATGTGGTGCGCCATTACTATATACTAATGGCGCACCATCTGTTGGTGTGCCATTATTGTGGAAGACACTAATGGCGCACCAGGCACACGGCGCGCCACTAGTAACAAAATGTTTTTTTTCATTTTTCAAACATACTAATGGCGCATCCGGGTAGAGTGCGCCATTAGTAGTTAGAACTACTAATGGCGCACCAGCCATAGAGTGCGCCACTACTGTTTTTTTTACTTTTTTGCAAAACTACTAATGGCGCACCGTTGCATAGTGCGCCATTACTAGTTTAAACTAGTAATGGCGCACTGTGCCACGGTGCGCCATTAGTATAAAAATTATTATTTTTTACTTTTTTGCAAAATTACTAATGGCGCATGTCTGTGTGGTGCGCCATTAGTATGTTGGGTTACTAATGGCGCATGTCTCTGTGGTGCGCCATTAGTAACCTGGGACCAGCTAGATATTTTTGGACAGCCACACCTACACACTCACTTTCCCCACTTCTATCCCCCCACCTCCTTCTGTAAGCTTGTTGGCTGCCTCCTCCTCCTCACCTCATTTGCACCATAGATTCATCAAAATTAAGTGTTGAGATTACCTTTTTTTGATAGGTAAGTAGATCTACTTTTTTTCTCCCTAGCTCGCTCCAACAATGTGCACATGCACTTTTTGTGGCCTAGCTAGATCTATGTATGTTTGTGGTGTTGCATATGTTTGTGGTGTTGCATATATGTTTGTGTTTGCAGGTATCGGAATTTGAAATGCGATAGTTGCCAATATTTTGCCAGAATGTTGATTCATTTCCGTTTCGGCGAGAATTTTGGCACTATGCATTCTTTTTGGTCCTATTTTTAGGGAAAGTCATGCCAAATTTTTTCTTGGTTCTAAAATATCATTTTGCTCTACCCCGCAGGCGACCATGGTTTGCACGATGACCGAAGGCATCGTGAAAAGGTTTTTGAGCTCCGCTAAGGCCGAGATGCTTCAAAAGAACGAGACGGAGATAAGATGTCCGTGTCGAAGATGCAAGCTGAAGAGCCTTATTGCGGACCCGGATTCCGGGCAGGTGCGGGACCACCTGCTCTTGCGTGGTTTCATGGATGGCTATCGGTGGCAAGGTGATGAAGATGACTATGAAGTCGTCCATGGGGGCCGGGCAAGAAATGAGGAAGGGCAGTAAGACAACCACCGCGGCTCGGGCGGGCGAGAAGACGAAGAATCTCCAGGACATGATCACGATGGTGATGCTGTACACAGTCATCATGTAGAAGATGCTGGACATGATGATGAGGAAGATGCCCGAGCAGACGAAGGGCATGATCATGAAGATCTACATGCTGGAGGAGCAGACGATGATGGACCATCGATGGGCTGGGTGCAGGACCCTCATATTCAAGAGCTGCTTCTCAAGCAGATGGATAACGCAAGAGCTGTCACCCGAGAGAAAACCAAGCTGGATGAACTCGAGATAGACGCGGTTACTCCATTGTATGAAGGATGCAGACCCGAGGATACCCGCCTGAAAGTAACGCTCATGGCTTTGGAGATGAAGGTAAAACACAAAATGACCGACGCATGCTTCGACGAGAACATGTCATTCTGGCACGAACGTCTTCCCAAGGGGAACAAGTGCCCGACCAGTTTCGAGGAGGCGAAGAAAGTCGTGTGTCCTCTGGATTTACCGCACGTGAAATACCATGTGTGCATGAAAAATTGCATCATTTATTGGGGCGAGCACGCGGAGTCTACCATATGTCCGGTGTGCGGCGTCACTCGATACAAGAAGAGGAAGAAAGCTCCTCGAAAAGTGGTGTGGTACTTTCCGATCACTCCTCGTCTGCAGCGGTATTTCGCGGACCCTATGGTGGCAAAGCTCCTGCGTTGGCATGCGGATAGGGAGGAGAAGAAGCGAGAAGATGACACAAATGATCCAGAGATAAATAAAAAATACAAGATGCTGAGTCACCCTAAGGATGGGAGCCAGTGGCAAGCGTTGAACTTCGAACACCCAGAATTTGGGAAGGATCCAAGGAACATCGTGCTGGGCGCGAGCACCGATGGAGTCAATCCGTTTGGCAGCCGGAGAAGCACACATAGCAGCTGGCCTGTGTTTGTGTGGATGTACAACCTTCCCCCCTGGTTGTGCATGAAGAGGAAGTACATTCACATGAGTATGCTAATTGAAGGGCCGAAACAACCAGGGAACGACATCAATCTGTATCTGGGGCTGCTGAAAGAGGAGCTAGACACGCTGTGGAAAACGCCAGCCAATACGTGGGACGCTGCAGAGAAAGAATATTTCCCTATGAGAGACGCACTGCTCACGACGGTGCACGACTATCTCGGTTATGGATATCTTGCGGGACAGGTGGTCCACGGATTTTCTGGATGCGTCAGGTGCATGGATGACACAACGTATCGCCAGCTAGATAGAGATCCCGGGTCTTCGAAAACCGTGTTCATGGGACATCGAAGGTGGCTTCGCGACGATGACCCGTGGAGGAAACGCAAGGATTTGTTCGATGGTGAAACCGAACTCCAAAGACGCCCGCGTACGAGGAGCGGCAAGGAAATAGACGGGCTGTTGAAAAATTGGAAAGATTGCCCACTGCTGGGAAAGAAGCAAAAGGCGCCAGAGCCGAGAAAGAAGCGAAAGGCACCAGAGCCGCTGCTGAAGGTATGGAAAACAAGGTCTGTTTTCTGGGACTTGCCGTACTGGAAGATCCACCGTGTGCCTCACAGCCTTGATGCCATGCATATCACAAAGAACGTGTGCGAGAGTCTGCTTGGTACCCTGCTCAACATGCCAGAGAGGACCAAAGATGGTCCGAAAGCAAGGGAAGACTTGAAATCAATGGGCATCAGGCAGGAGCTTCACGCTAATGATGATGATGATGAGGCGAAGCAGGACACAGAAAGTCGTTGAAAAGGCAAAAAGGCCAAGAAGACCGGAAATGA
>NC_041392.1:695257694-695271654 GCF_002162155.2 Triticum dicoccoides | reverse complement strand
CGAGCAGTTTTTCACCTGCCTCGTAGGAGTAAAACTTCCTTGCGGTTACGCGGGGAAGATAAGCAGATAGCTAGACCCAATGAAGCAGAAGTTCAGCAGGATGAAGTCTCACGACTGTCACGTGCTGATGACGTAGATACTTCCAGTTGCAATCCGTGGGATCATGGACGCGCACGTCCGTGAAATGCTATTTGGCCTATGCAACTTTTTCGACGTCATCTCTCGGAAGTCGGTTGGCGTGAGGCAACTCAGAAGGCTACATGAGGAGATTGTGGTGATACTATGCGAGCTTGAGATGTACTTCCCGCCCGCATTCTTCGACGTTATGGTGCATCTGCTGGTCTATATCGTGGAGGATATCATCCAACTCGGGCCGACGTTCCTGCATAGCATGATGCCGTTCGAAAGGATGAATGGTGTCATCAAAGGATACTTTCGCAACATGTCACGTACAGAGGGAAGTATAGCCAGGGGCTTTCTGACCGAAGAGTGCATCTCCTACTGCACGAATTATCTAGGCATCGAGAACCACGTTGGTCTGCCCATCAACAGGCACCTCGGCAGGCTCGCTGGATGGGGTCACCGTGAGGGTCGCCGCGAAATGCATGTCGACTTCGAGGGTCGACTCGCGGACTTTGAAAGAGCAAACCTAGTCGCGCTACAACACATAAACGTGGTCGATCCTTGGGTGGTAGAGCACAAAACCTTTATTGAGAAGACGTACAATGACCGAGGCCAACAGAGGACGGACGGAGATATAATCAAAGAGCACAACTCATGTTTCACGCGTTGGTTCAAGCAGAAGCTTCTGTCGTACCCTTTACATGAGGATTCTTCCGCGGAAGAACAACTCATATTCGCCTTGTCACAGGGCGCCGAGCACAACCTGATGACCTATGAGGTGTACGATATCAATGGCTACACATTCTACACCGAGGACAAGGACATGAAGAGCGATGGTTATCAGAACTCCGGGGTAACGATGGAATCCTACACCGGTAACAACAAGGACAGATACTACGGAAGGATCGAGGAGATCTGGGAGCTGAGCTATGCTGGAGAGAAGGTCCCGTTGTTCCGTGTCAGATGGGCCAAGAGCGTCCTAAAAGAAGACCGACATTTCACCACCATGGTTATACCCGAAGCCAAATCCAAGACCGCGGGCGCAAATGTCACCGCAAAAAATGAGCCATGGGTACTGGCTTCCCAAGTGGACCAATGCTTCTTCATTACCGACCCGTCACAGCCCAGTCATTGTCAGGACCCCGACTCAATGCCACATCGATCTAGCATGTAACACCCCATATCACTTTGCGGCCTCACGCACGGTATTCCCACGGGTGTCGCCTTACCTTTGCCCGGGACTGTTTGCGTCTTTTGGCACACGTATATGATAGTGTCGCTAGCATCCATATGGTAAGGAGCCCGGGCTGACATGGCTAGTCGTAAACCCAAAGTGGCACAAAACTTACAGGGACAGGCATCCATGACCCAACATCGAACGTGTCGGTCATCAGCGAGTAAATCCGGGCTGTAGCACTGGGCTAGCAGGACTCCGGTGAACCGGGCTGTAGCGGGCTAACAGGACTCCGGTATTCATCGCGTGACATTTCCCCGAAGGGACAGACACATGAACGAAGATGGACACATGCCAGCCAGCCTAAGTGTTCCGGAGCAGTAGCAAGCTACCATGGCTCAGTGGAAACACTAGGAGACATTTCCCGGTAAGAGAGGCTACTAAGGATAAACAACTAGATAGTCAGATCCCACACATACCAAGCATTTCAACAACATACACACAATATGCTCGATATGTGCAGATACAACATGGCATCACAACATGACTCTACAACTCAAGTAATTATTCAATAGGCTCCGAGGAGCGAGATATTACAAACAGGGGTCTCATGACCCAACATTCAGAGCATACAAGTCAAAGCACAAGCGGAAGCTATCATGTCTAAGTACAGACATCTAGAAATGAAGAAGGCTGAGAAGCCTGACTATCTACCAGATCCTGTCGGGGCACAAGATCGTAGCTGAGGTAACAAGCTAAACATCGAAGTCCACGCGAAACTACTAGTGAGACCGAAGTCTCTCTGCAAAACATAAAATAGGCAAACGTGAGTACAAATGTACCAGCAAGACTTACATCAGAACTAACTACATATGCATCATTATCAACAAAGGGGTGGTGGGGTTTAACTGCAGCAAGCCAGCTTTGACTCGGTGGCTATCCTAACTACGACTGCAAGCGACTCTTTTGAGGTGGCGCACACGAGTCCACATATTCACCATATCAATACACCACTATGGATCCGCTCCCGTCTCCCTACGAGAACGCCATCCATAGCACTCACGCTTATCTTGCGTATTTTAGAGTATCCACTTTCACTTGTCTATGAACTATGCAAGGGGTCCAAGTTTCCATATCCGAGGAATCCGGCTATTCGAATAGATGATGTTAACCCTGCAGGGGTGTACTTCTTCACACACGCTCTCGCCACTTACCGCCCTGTACACGTCATGTACCTCGGCAACCTTCAAGCGGAAGCCGGGCGAGGGAGTCGGCCACGACCTGACTAACCGAACAAGTCTCTAGTCCAGGTTTATCGCCTATTCGGGTTCCATCCGCAAGGAGATCCGGCCGGGGTGTCGCTCACGGCCCCAAACGATGTGTGCAGGGTTCCCAAGCCCACCAACCGGGTGCCACTTGGTACACCGTGCCACTGTGCCTAGTCTGTCCCAAGCCCACCTATACCGGGTGCCACTTGGTAGACTACTAACACTACCTACAAACACCAGAAACTAGTTGCAACTCCTGGACAGAGCTCATGTTGATTAATAAGTCGAGAGGGGTCGAGTTACCGGAACCCAATGTGTGGTAGTAACTGGTCATGGATCACAAACACAGAACTCAGTTCCTGAGGACGGCTGCAATGAGACAACCCACCATGTACTCCTACATGGCCTCTCACCGCTACCTTTACCAAATCGTGTTCACACACTTAGCTCACACACAGTAGGACATGTTCACACGCCTCTGATTCATCCCCGATGAATCAGACCTGACTCAACTCTAAGCAATAGCAGGCATGACAAACAAACATGAATGAGTAGGCACAACAGGGCTCAAACAACTCCTACTCATGCTAGTGGGTTTCATCTATTTACTGTGGAATGACAGGTCATGCAAAGGATAAAGGGGTTCAGCTACCGCAGCAAGTAACAGTTGAATCGTTGTTGTCCTAATGCAGTAATAGAGAGCAGGAGCGAGAGAGTAGGATTTTATCAGAATGAACAAGGGGGTTTTGCTTTCCTGGCACTTCTGAAGATAACATTGAGTCTTCATCAGTGTCAACGATCACATCATCCGTATCACGTCTATCGAGAGGGGACAAATACCGGCAACACAGAAAGGAACACAATCAATGCAATGCACAATATGATGCATGATCATGACATGGCAAAATGAATGTGTTTTGGGCTAATGCAACTAGCAACAGATTAAATGAAGTTGGTTTGAATATAAAATTCAAATTCAAACTCCATATGTGATTAAATAAATGCCCTTTAATTGATTTGTGCTAAACAGCAGCTATAAGTTTTTCTAACATGCATGAAAATGGTACAGATGGATTCCTTGAATTTTTCTGATAATTTTTCATATATAAATTATTTAATTTGGAGTTACGGTTAATTTTCTATGATTTATTGAAGTTTTAGGCATTTTCTGGAATAATAAATCATTTAAGAATTATTTAAATTCCAGAAAACATTTACTGCGTCAGCAGTGCGTCACCGTGACGTCAGCAAGTCAACTGGGGTCGGTCAGGGTCAAACCTGACGTGTGGGGTCCACACGTCAGTGACTAACTAACTAACCTAATTTTAATTAGAGCCTGGGCCCGCATGTCAGTGTCAGCAGGGGGGTAATTAGTTAAAATAAACTAAACTAATTAACAGGGGGGCTGGCCCCACCTGTCATCGACCCAGGGGGGGTCAAACCCCTGGTCAACAGGGCCTAACCCGCCGGCGGTGAGTCGCCGGCGAGGCCGAGGCGGCGGAGGCCTTTGGGTTTCGTGCTCCGGCGACCAAACGGACGGAGGAGGGGCTCTACGCGTAGCTGGGAGTCACCCGCATCCATCTATGCAAACGGCAGGGGCTGAGGTGGCCCGAGCTCACCGGAACGGGGCCCGCGGCGGCGACCGGAGTTCGGGCCAGCACGGGCACGGGGCTACGCTTGGCGAGCGAGCGAGCTGAGAGGCTGGGCAGCACCTGCTAGTCATGGGGAGCACTAAGAGCAGCTCGGTGGGGCCAGGGGAGCACGGAGGCTATGCGTGCAGCAGCAATGGCGGACGGTGGCTTCGGTGCTCGTGGGGAACGGCGCTACGGCACGGAGGGGATCATGCTGAGTTAGGGGAGAGGGTCAGTGACTCACGGCGATGACGAGGGGACGCTCGGCGGGGTCGGGGACGGTCCGGAGCCGGCGAATTTGACGAAGATGGCCGGCGGGTCCGAGGTAGAAGACGACGGCGATGGCGGCGATGCAGGGCTTCCGGAGGGCTGTGGATCGGTGGGAAGGAAGAGGGGGTCGAGGCGGAGCTCCTGGGTGCATCGGCGAGGCTAGGGGTGGCCGGTGGCCATGGGTACGGCGACGATGACGGCGAGCTCCGCTCGGTGGTGTGCGCGGGAGGGAAGCAGAGGAGGGAACGGGGTCCAGGGGAAGAGAGGGGAGGTGCAGGGGGCGAGGGGGAGTGCGTGGCTCCCTCGGGTGCGTCCAGCGGCGAGCAGGTAAGCAGGAGGTGGCCGGAGCGTGCGCGCGCGCGTCGGGCACACGCCCTCCTGCCTACTGGCAGGAGGTTGAAGACGGTGGCGACCACGGTGGGCTGGGCCGCACAGTGCTGGACCAGCACAGGAGCTGGGCCGCCTCTGGTGGCTGCACGGGTGAGGCCAGGTAAGTCCAGGTAAGTTCTGTTTTATATTTTTCTGTTCTGTTTTGTTTTATTAATTTATTTTGCCACTATTTTGAATTTTAAAAATAATTCAAACAATGCCAAAAACTCCTCTGAATATTTTATATTGCTAGATGGACTTTTCCAAAAGCTTATAAAATATTTCAGGGGTATTTAAATTATATTCTAATTATATGAATATAATTCAAATTCAAATAGCTAATGATTTAAATTCAAGGTCCCAAAAATAAATCCTTAAAAATGTTCAATATTTTGGTTGGGACCAGAACCCTTACCAAAATTTATCAAACATTTAAGAAGAGCCTTTTGGAGCAATGAATGAGATTTCTAGGGTTTTTGCCCCTCTTTTATTTAGGGTTTTGAGGCTTCCAATATTCCTCAATTCCAGTTTCAAAAATATAGACATGATGCACACATGAAGCTAACCTAGAGCAATGCCAGAAGCTAGGGATGTGACAACTCACCCCCACTAAACAAGAATCTCGTCTCGAGATTCAAGCGTAGGGTAGGATGAAGGGGAAACGCAACTAGTACAATCTTCACGATCCAGGGTGCACTTCAGTTGAACGTTGATTCATTCACCATGATTGTCTTGAAGTCTTGCCTTGAAAAATCCTGTCAACATGACATGGAGGGAAGAAGGAGACTCTGGAAGGGTCGATCTTCTCGAATATCGAACAACTCACGGAATGAGACATAGGACCATCTCTCGGGTTGAGACACGAGATACACATCAAGAGGGGTGGAAAGAAACGGATGACGAAGGTTCACTAGGTAGACAATGATTCCACACCTAAGAAGGTCGTAAACGATTGTCAAGGTAGCGAGGAGTTGGATTGCCATGATACCACAACAAGGCATCTTAGGGAAGGTGACTCGTAGAGATATCCCCTTAAGTGGCAAAAAGAATTACTTTTGATTCAGAGATCATTGAAACTCTTTAAACCAGCCTAAGGCAATTCTCGAGCGATCGTTTGGAGGGGGTCGGTAGAATGGCATACTCGGACTTGGATGATGTGGATTACCTTGTTGAAGACAACGCAATGGATGATTTTTCTTATCACCGGAAATGGAAGAGACCCATGGTAGAAGGGCACATTGGCGGTGCAAGCTGGGAACAAAATGCAAATGCTGGGAATGATTCTGGTAACTGGGGAAGAACCCAACAAAAGAGAGTGGATTCACTGTTTGAAAGGGTCATAGCATTGCCGAGGAAACTGAGAGGAATCCCAGTTAGTGCCGATGATAACACGTAGCGCTTGTGCGTGCTCTCAAGAACTTGAGCATTTCCATAGATATGGTTTGATATCTAGAACATCAAGTAAAGGTCGGACTTCGGGAGCAATAGAATCCATAAGAAACAGTTACGGAGGTAAATCCTACGAAATCCTTATGGGGAGGTGGCCAACTTCCTCAACAAGATACTACAATGATAGGTCTTCCGGCTGGGTGTGTTGGCCACGACATCCACTTTACCGGTTGTCGAGGGACCAATATTATAGTTCTTGGGAAATGTTGCAACCATCATATCTGCCTGAGATTCAGATCTGGTTGGTGTCAGGATATTCCAGACTCATCGAGTCTAGGAAGAAAAATGAAAGTTTGCAACACAAATCGACGAGATGACGTTGCGGGATTCATCAGGGATGAACTACGATAGCAAGCTCCAAAACATGAGCTGGTTCTGCTACAAACATGTGAACACGCTGCCTCAGACAAACATGATCACATGGTAGTCTTACAATAAAACACTACCGAGTTCTGGTTAGGAACCATCAGCGAGGATATCGAAGTTCTTTCATAAGTCCGGATTAGCTCTTATGAAGATACTCCTTCTCCTTGAACAAATCAGTCAGTGGCTTGGTGTGCTAGGATATACATATGGAATGAAGATGATCAGTCTAACAGACCACAGAATTCTTCGCACGTGCATGACCGACTTGGGATGATTACAAAGGAGCAAAAACAAACTTTCTCGAATTCACGACGGCAGCTTACATCAAAATGCACGTGAATCAAAGGAAGTCACTCCTTTCATCAAACAAGTACTTCATGAGCTAGCATGAAGAAAATGCTTTCAAAAGTTTCCAACACTAACTTAATGTTCAACAACATCATGGAGGAGATAAGGATGTTGTCAATGGACTCAACAACAACTCATCGGAATTTCCATATCACTGGACTTCCACCATCGTGTGAACACGGTGATAGCATTGGTCAGACCCAAAAAAATATAATGGTGTATGCTCGAGGGATCAACCACGAGGAAGACAACATTACGAACATCGTTGGTTCTGACTTGATTTGACGATGGCCCACACTCAAATCAAAGGATTGATAAGACAATAGGTCCAACAACTGATCACAGGGACCAATCGATGAAGATATCATCTTTCTTCAACACACACTACACAAGAATATCCCTTTGGAACGAACTAAGTCAGACAAGCTTTTATCTCCCAACTCTCCAAGTTGTTGTCCAGCTTAACCAACTAGCTCAGGGATATCTAACACCGATTCTTGGAGAGAAGGTGGTTCACAAGAAACCAACTTGATTACGAGCTCAACATAACAGTCAGGTGACAGCCTGGTGATACTTTCGAGAAGATATTCGGAAAATCACGAACCACCGATATGTTACTAAGCTCGAGAACAATCTTGCTTTTGAGGGCAAGACGATATGATCAAATGAGTGAGGACTTGACAAGATCCTAACTCATCAATCGAAGGATGCACCGAAATAAGAACTAGGTAGCACGATCAATCTTAGAATGGTGATTCAATAACCAACATACTAAGAATAGGATTATTGTCCATTAACTACCAAGCAATGGGGTTGCTAGGAGTATTGAGTTCACACATCATGATTCACTTGTCGGCACTCCGGCTGCAACAACACGGAACCGAGGAATGAAAAAGGATGGCGAGAAGTATCACTATGTCAAGAATTCACAAAAGGTGGTGCAATTCTCATGAAATTCCTGTCATAAAGAAGGTAATACTTCAGGGTAGAGCAGACCAGAAGCTGGATTGGCATTTTGATCTGCGGAGCACAACTACTTTGACCCAATCCTAGATATGGATGAGGTACTGGAGTTTGTTTCTCCAAGTCAGTCAGGACAGAATGGCTTGACGGACCACAAGAGTAATAAGCATTGATAACACGAATGCACAAATACTCTTGACTATCAATTGATAGACGAGGGTCAGAAGACAACTAAAGAGGGACAACTCAAAAGAACATATGATTTTCCAAGTTGTGGATGCATGGACTAGCATGTCGAACGAATTCCACATATTTCTTCCGGATAACCCATGCAGAAAGGTAGAACTGGCAGAGTCACAATGTAGAATCGAGAACCCATCGAGAGCACTCTGATTGTGATCTTTCGATCAGCGAGGAACATCTGCCATAAGCGGTTCATAGTATTTGGAAGAAAGGAATACCACGAACATCGAGGACTAATGCAAAGGTTACTAATAACCTAAAGGAACGAGCAAAACTATCAACATGAAGCAAGTAGGGTGAATCTCGGGTTCAAAACCCAGGGATAGAATACCTACTACTAAATGGCATCACGGGATGCTTTCGATAATGACGGCCAGAGTCATCACACTGGAACATAAATCATGGCTAGACTACTAGATGATCCCCTGAGACACCTAGGGTCATAATAGTAACTCCAACATAATGTCAAGGCAATAGAATACCTCAAGTCAACAATTAGTGTGATTGAGCTGGCATAAAGGAACATCGAAACCAGAGGGAAAGGATTTTGCAAATGCATCAGACTATTTAGAAACCTGGAATGACTCGGACAGCATAACGGCTGTAAATGCTCAGAAAAGATTTGAGACATTCACAAAAATGGTGGCATAACCACTCAGAAGCACAATATCAAGGTTTCGAGATCAACAATTAACATACGGAAGTAGTAGGAACTGAACTGAGACTTAAATCCAACAATCTTTAAGTCTACGGATTAGTAACACGTGATCCTGATAGAAAGAAGAGATAGCCTAGTTCTTAATCCCCGTAGGAAAGATAAGATGACTCAGATCAGAAGGGCATCAGGTATAAGGAGTAAAAGAGCCTTACGTTCCATCCCACAATCAATTCCCTTATATAACTAAAGAATTTCTAGACTCAACTTCGACCAGTTTGGCTTGGTAATCCTACAGGCAGTCAAGCTCTGATACCAACGCTGTCAGGACCCCGACTCAATGCCACATGGATCTAGCATGTAACACCCCATATCACTTTGCGGCCTCACGCACGGTATTCCCACGGGTGTTGCCTTACCTTTGCCCGGGACCGTTTGCGTCTTTTGGCACACGTATATGATAGTGTCGCTAGCATCCATATGGTAAGGAGCCCGGGCTGACATGGCTAGTCGTAAACCCAAAGTGGCACAAAACTTACAGGGACAGGCATCCATGACCCAACATCGAACGTGTCGGTCATCAGCGAGTAAGTCTGGGCTGTAGCACTGGGCTAGCAGGACTCCGGTGAACCGGGCTGTAGCGGGCTAACAGGACTCCGGTATTCATCGCGTGACATTTCCCCGAAGGGACAGACACAGGAACGAAGAAGGACACATGCCGGCCAGCCTAAGTGTTCCGGAGCAGTAGCAAGCTACCATGGCTCAGTGGAAACACTAGGAGACATTTCCCGGTAAGAGAGGCTACTAAGGATAAACAACTAGATAGTCAGATCCCACACATACCAAGCATTTCAACAACATACACACAATATGCTCGATATGTGCAGATACAACATGGCATCACAACATGACTCTACAACTCAAGTAATTATTCAATAGGCTCCGAGGAGCGAGATATTACAAACAGGGGTCTCATGACCCAACATTCAGAGCATACAAGTCAAAGCACAAGCGGAAGCTATCATGTCTGAGTACAGACATCTAGAAATGAAGAAGGCTGAGAAGCCTGACTATCTACCAGATTCTGTCGGGGCACAAGATCGTAGCTGAGGTAACAAGCTAAACGTTGAAGTCCACGCGAAACTACTAGTGAGACCGAAGTCTCTCTGCAAAACATAAAATAGGCAAACGTGAGTACAAATGTACCCAGCAAGACTTACATCAGAACTAACTACATATGCATCATTATCAACAAAGGGGTGGTGGGGTTTAACTGCAGCAAGGCAGCTTTGACTCGGTGGCTATCCTAACTACGACTGCAAGCGACTCTTTTGAGGTGGCGCACACGAGTCCACATATTCACCATATCAATACACCACTATGGATCCGCTCCCGTCTCCCTACGAGAACGCCATCCATAGCACTCACGCTTATCTTGCGTATTTTAGAGTATCCACTTTCACTTGTCTATGAACTATGCAAGGGGTCCAAGTTTCCATATCCGAGGAATCCGGCTATTCGAATAGATGATGTTAACCCTGCAGGGGTGTACTTCTTCACACACGCTCTCGCCACTTACCGCCCTGTACACGTCATGTACCTGGCAACCTTCAAGCGGAAGCCGGGCGAGGGAGTCGGCCACGACCTGACTAACCGAACAAGTCTCTAGTCCAGGTTTATCGCCTATTCGGGTTCCATCCGCAAGGAGATCCGGCCGGGGTGTCGCTCACGGCCCCAAACGATGTGTGCAGGGTTCCCAAGCCCACCAACCGGGTGCCACTTGGTACACCGTGCCACTGTGCCTAGTCTGTCCCAAGCCCTACTAACACTACCTACAAACACCAGAAACTAGTTGCAACTCCTGGACAGAGCTCATGTTGATTAATAAGTCGAGAGGGGTCGAGTTACCGGAACCCAATGTGTGGTAGTAACTGGTCATGGATCACAAACACAGAACTCAGTTCCTGAGGACGGCTGCAATGAGACAACCCACCATGTACTCCTACATGGCCTCTCACCGCTACCTTTACCAAATCGTGTTCACACACTTAGCTCACACACAGTAGGACATGTTCACACGCCTCTGATTCATCCCCAATGAATCAGACCTGACTCAACTCTAAGCAATAGCAGGCATGACAAACAAACATGAATGAGTAGGCACAACAGGGCTCAAACAACTCCTACTCATGCTAGTGGGTTTCATCTATTTACTGTGGAATGACAGGTCATGCAAAGGATAAAGGGGTTCAGCTACCGCAGCAAGTAACAGTTGAATCGTTGTTGTCCTAATGCAGTAATAGAGAGCAGGAGCGAGAGAGTAGGATTTTATCGGAATGAACAAGGGGGTTTTGCTTGCCTGGCACTTCTGAAGATAACATTGAGTCTTCATCAGTGTCAACGATCACATCATCGGTATCA
The DNA here is from genome assembly GCF_002162155.2 of Triticum dicoccoides. Classification (NCBI taxonomy): domain Eukaryota; kingdom Viridiplantae; phylum Streptophyta; class Magnoliopsida; order Poales; family Poaceae; genus Triticum; species Triticum dicoccoides. Next base: position 695,260,374 of record NC_041392.1, on the reverse strand, counting down.
CGTCTATCGAGAGGGGACAAATACCGGCAACACAGAAAGGAACACAATCAATGCAATGCACAATATGATGCATGATCATGACATGGCAAAATGAATGTGTTTTGGGCTAATGCAACTAGCAACAGATTAAATGAAGTTGGTTTGAATATAAAATTCAAATTCAAACTCCATATGTGATTAAATAAATGCCCTTTAATTGATTTGTGCTAAACAGAAGCTATAAGTTGTTCTAACATGCATGAAAATGGTACAGATGGATTCCTTGAATTTTTCTGATAATTTTTCATATATAAATTATTTAATTTGGAGTTACGGTTAATTTTCTATGATTTATTGAAGTTTTAGGCATTTTCTGGAATAATAAATCATTTAAGAATTATTTAAATTCCAGAAAACATTTACTGCGTCAGCAGTGCGTCACCGTGACGTCAGCAAGTCAACTGGGGTCGGTCAGGGTCAAACCTGACATGTGGGGTCCACACGTCAGTGACTAACTAACTAACCTAATTTTAATTAGAGCCTGGGCCCGCATGTCAGTGTCAGCAGGGGGGGTAATTAGTTAAAATAAACTAAACTAATTAACAGGGGGGCTGGCCCCACCTGTCATTGACCCAGGGGGGGTCAAACCCCTGGTCAACAGGGCCTAACCCACCGGCGGTGAGTCGCCGGCGAGGCCGAGGCGGCGGAGGCCTTCGGGTTTCGTGCTCCGGCGACCAAACGGACGGAGGAGGGGCTCTACACGTAGCTGGGAGTCACCCGCATCCATCTGTGCAAACGGCAGGGGCTGAGGTGACCCGAGCTCACCGGAACGGGGCCCGCGGCGGCGACCGGAGTTCGGGCCAGCACGGGCACGGGGCTACGCTTGGCGAGCGAGCGAGCTGAGAGGCTGGGCAGCACCTGCTAGTCATGGGGAGCACTAAGAGCAGCTCGGTGGGGCTAGGGGAGCACGGAGGCTATGCGTGCAGCAGCAATGGCGGACGGTGGCTTCGGTGCTCGTGGGGAACGGCGCTACGGCACGGAGGGGAGCATGCTGAGTTAGGGGAGAGGGTTAGTGACTCACGGCGATGACGAGGGGACGCTCGGCGGGGTCGGGGACGGTCCGGAGCCGGCGAATTTGACGAAGATGGCCGGCGGGTCCGAGGTAGAAGACGACGGCGATGGCGGCGATGCAGGGCTTCCGGAGGGCTGTGGATCGATGGGAAGGAAGAGGGGGTCGAGGCGGAGCTCCTGGGTGCATCGGCGAGGCTAGGGGTGGCCGGTGGCCATGGGTACGGCGACGATGACGGCGAGCTCCGCTCGGTGGTGTGCGCGGGAGGGAAGCAGAGGAGGGAACGGGGTCCAGGGGAAGAGAGGGGAGGTGCAGGGGGTGAGGGGGAGTGCGTGGCTCCCTCGGGTGCCTCCAGCGGCGAGCAGGTAAGCAGGAGGTGGCCGGAGCGTGCGCGCGCGCGTCGGGCACACGCCCTCCTGCCTACTGGCAGGAGGTTGAAGACGGTGGCGACCACGGTGGGCTGGGCCGCACAGTGCTGGACCAGCACAGGAGCTGGGCTGGCTCTGGTGGCTGCACGGGTGAGGCCAGGTAAGTCCAGGTAAGTTCTGTTTTATATTTTTCTGTTCTGTTTTGTTTTATTAATTTATTTTGCCACTGTTTTGAATTTTAAAAATAATTCAAACAATGCCAAAAACTCCTCTGAATATTTTATATTGCTAGATGGACTTTTCCAAAAGCTTATAAAATATTTCAGGGGTATTTAAATTATATTCTAATTATATGAATATAATTCAAATTCAAATAGCTAATGATTTAAATTCAAGGTCCCAAAAATAAATCCTTAAAAATGTTCAATATTTTGGTTGGGACCAGAACCCTTACCAAAATTTATCAAACATTTAAGAAGAGCCTTTTGGAGCAATGAATGAGATTTCTAGGGTTTTTGCCCCTCTTTTATTTAGGGTTTTGAGGCTTCCAATATTCCTCAATTCAAGTTTCAAAAATATAGACATGATGCACACATGAAGCTAACCTAGAGCAATGCCAGAAGCTAGGGATGTGACAGTCGTGTTGTCGTGAGGAGAGGCAAAAGGAAGATCATCGGAATGGATGGAGTAGCCAATGAGCAAGACATCGACAAGGACGGTGACCCGAAGATCGAACATGACGATGACGATGAAGTAGCAGCATACACCACAAGAAGAAGCAGGACCACCCTACCTAAAGGACGTCCATTCCACAGAAGAACTCCATTTGCGAAAAACAAGGGCAAGAAGATTATGAACAGATAGCTAGCTAAGATTGACTGTATTTAAATCGTAGTCTTCATTTCTCGGTTGTATTTCCTGGGCACTTTTTTATATCATGAATATTTTTAAATTTCATGGGCACTTTTTGAATTCATAAATATTTTTTCAAATTTGATGATATTTTTTCATATTCAATATGATAAAATATTGAATATTCATGAGGACACTCGATCTCGACCCCCCTCCATCTCGATCTCGATTCCCCCTCCATCTCGATCTCGATCCAACCCGCACCCTCCCCAGCTAGCTCCACCGCCGCCGACGACCCACCGCGCCCTCCCCCTCCACCACCGCCGCCGACGACACCCCGGACCCTCCCCCGCTCCACCACCGCCGACGAGCACCCCTCCGCACCCTCCCCCGCTCCACCACCGCCGACGAG
>NC_041392.1:695251403-695257656 GCF_002162155.2 Triticum dicoccoides | reverse complement strand
TCCACCACCGCCGATGAGCACCCCCTGCACCCTCCCCCGCTCCCCGGTGAGCTCTGCCTCCTCTCCCCTCTTCATTTTTTTAAAAATAATAATAAAAAAGTGTAGACTACAATTGTTGTTAAACAACAATTATTACTGTTTTTATAAAAAAATATTACTGTTTCATATTCATATTCATTTTCTAAAAAATTATTACATGCAACAAAAAAATTTACTTATGGCGCACCTCTACCAGCCACACCGACAGCGAGGGAGGAGACCCACTACCAGCCACACCATTATCTCTGGATGAGCGCCGATGCAGGAGGTCCTCCGATCCCTTCGTCGTTGCCCAAGTGTGGGCGGATCCGGCCTCCCGCTGCCCACCTATCCAAATCCCGACGACCTTCAGGTATATCTTCCTTCGAAACCGCCTAAGCTCTACTTCCCCAGCTCGCTACGTCCCTGCATGTGCATCATTTTCTAACTCTCAGCCCCTCTCGATCGGATGGTCCAACGTCACCTATTTTTTTCTTCTATTATTAGAGGTAAAGCTACTTCATGGAGTCGAATATTGTACTTGGTTCAAACAAGAAATAAAGTGGGGGTGGGGGAATTTAGTATGTACATCGGACTTGGTATAAATAGGAAGGAATGGGGGTGAAAGTAGTACAGACTGGTCATCCAACCAGTCTGTTGGTCGAAAAGGGAAATATCGGGGTAACGTAGTACACAATGGTATGACCAGGACTAGATTAGCTATCCACATATAGGAGTAGGTGGCTAGAGTGAACAAAATTGGGACCAACCGAGATATGTTTATGGGATGTTTGTTTCTCGGGGCAACAAACTCTGAATCACCACTTTATGCCCCTGTTTAGGTACATGGTACTGGACTGCTGGTGCACCCACTGTCCCATGCCTTTGTACCAAATATTTAGCTGTTCTTAATCTAATGCCCTTGGTAAAATGAAGCCATGCCACTATTATAAGCCATGACAAGTTTAGCCAAATGTTTTTGCCTGTAATTGTTTGAGACTCTGACTGTTTCCATTGTAGCTTTTTGTGCAAACAGGGATATCCATTTCACCAGGTTGCTGGTGTGGCCTTTTGGTGACTGCACAAAACACTTCTTAAAAAAAGTGACTTTTGTTTTGTTTAACTGGAATGTCAGAATGGAACAGTTGGTTCATTTCGGTGGAACTGCACAAAGGGAGATCTATGTTCCAATCCTCATCATCCATATTGTCACCATAACCGTCCTTTAGGTAATAATGATATTTAACCCGGTATTATTTTCTCATGGCAGTCGTAAAATAGAGTCGTAAAATAGAGTCGAACACATGCTCATCCTGGTGATTCTAGTTTGCATGCTCATCTGGTCAAGACAGGAATATATATTTTAATTTGTGGTGGGGTAAATGTTAGAGGTTGCAGCAAATGGAGTATTGTACGCTGCGGGTCTTTCAGCCAAGTTTAGAGGCAACCATGTGGTTCTAGTGCTATGATGTGTTGCGTCAACTCGTACAACGAGGAGAAGATTGATTTTACTAATACATGCCTTCTCCCTCGCCCATGTGTGCGGTGGCTATCCCTCCTGCACGTGGTGGACGGACATGCAGCAGTGGATTCGATACTGTAGAAGTAGTTTTAACATCATTGTTCGTCTTCTCGAAGAGGCGAAGAGCCAAGCGCAACCCGAACATGGCAGTTGCGAATGCTTGCATGGCAGTCTTTGTGTAGGGGTGGGGCTTGGTGCGGAGCCTTGGAGAATGCATATAGCCAGGCTCTTGCATGAGACAAAATTGCTATTTGAGCCCACTATTGTAGTACTAGTACTTGCTAGTATAGCCCTGTAAACAGGAAAGGAGTATTTGCCTTTCTAGAGATTTCAACAAGTGACTAGACTACACCGCGTGCACTACTGGCTCAAATTTCAAATCTCACCAACCAAGGCATTTTGTGATTGGAGGAATGTATCTCGTACCTTTAGAAGCAGTGGTAAAGTGGCCTCGAAGATGGACTGGACGATGCAACCATCATTTCACTGGAACGCTCGTTGAAGCCCTTTCTCCCCTTTCTTGAAGAAAACCTCACTCCAGGCTACTCACTTCTGCCATTTTTCTTCTGTACCGATGAAGGAAAGGTGGGCGAATCAGTGATGCTACTATATTTTCATTCCAAGAATCTTCTTTTTGCAAAGAACCAACCGATTCTCACAGCCTATTGTTTTCCCGTTTTCATTGTGATTGTGGTTTCCTTTCGATTGATTTTTGTTTGTCAGTTCATTGATGGATCTTGGAGCACTAGGCAAAGAGTTGCCGACAAAAAACCCACTGGGGACAGCGATCTCCAGGAAGCGAGCACCGACCAATGAGTTGCCAATGTTGGCGGGCCAACCCATGGAGATGGAGAACTCCAAGAAACAAGCACTGGCCAAAGAGTTGATGACGTTGGAGGACGAAGTCCTTAAAGATAGTTGGAAGAATAGCAAGGGCCCCACCGTGCCTACCCTGAAAACTCTAATGGACACCTATGCGAGGCTAAAGGCCAAGTTTGAGGAGATAGTCGCCATTGAGACGCAGTATTCCCCTGGCAAGGTGATGGCCCCCATTGAGGACGAGGAGATGGCCCCAGGAGGGATGGGATTCCCTGGTGAGCTGCACAAGGTAAAAAACTAATGGCTTACCATAGTTGTGGTTTTTGATTATTTGCAACGTGCTTGCTAATATGTTAGGGTTGTACAGGTGCCGGTGGACGTCCTTGATGATTCCGATGTTGCAGCCCGTCCTCTGGACAACGCCCCAGAGATTGTTTTTGATGTCGCGGTTCGTCCTGTTCACATCGCCCCGAAGATCGATTCCGATGCCGCTGTCCATCCAATGGACATCGCCCCAGAGATCGATTCCGATGTCGCGGCTAGTCCTGTGGACATCACTCCAGAGATCGATTCCCATGCCATTGTCCGTGCTGTGGTCATTGCCCGAGAGATTGATGACAAGAAATAGTTGGTCGCGCTAATCCTTCAAGGTAGTTTGCATTGCCCTGTGTTTAATTACTAGAACTGTGCGTGTTATCAAACCATCTTAGGGCTAGTGCACTGTCTTGTGTGGGCGGTACTTGCTACTTTTATTTGATAGTGCATCATGCGAACCCTCTCCGAGTTATGGAAACAGATTTGTCCTCACCAACTTTTGATGTAATATATATCGCATGCTTAGATGTAAGTTCAAACTGTTTATCATATCAGCAGGGCTTGCTTGATGATTCTTGGTGTTAGTAGGTGTGCCAGTTATAGTACTTGCAAAACACTCACCGAAGAGAAACTTTCGGGCTGATGAGCTCATGGTACGCTTATACTTATCTGTCGTCGATCGCTAATAGCCCAATCTCCTAAAATTGTAGGCTTAGAGATCGATCAGATAATAGTCGACACGGATACATTCAAGCCTCATTTGGTTCATAGGGTAGGAAAATCGTAGCAAAAGTACAGAGACGTACAACACAAAATCATAGTAGTACAGATATGTACTCCCTCCATTCCAAAATAGATGACTCAACTTTGTACTACTCACTTTGAAACAGAGGGAGTACAAATCCTAGGCGGGCTAGTTTGGCCTAGTGGGTTTTAGTGATATGATGTGGTACAGTGCCGTCCAGTCTTCGCATGTGGTAGCAGTATTGTGGGTACACTAAGTTTCTTGAAGAAGCGGAATTCAACGAAGTCATGATGGTTGAGGGAGCTCTGGACTAAGGGGTCCTCGGGCGTCCGGCCTGTTAGCCATGGGCCGGACTGATGGGCTATGAAGATACGAAGACCGAAGACTGCACCCGTGTCCGGATGGGACTCTCCTTGGCTAGGAAGGCAAGCTTGGCGACCGGATATGTAGATTCCTTTCTTTGTAACTGACCTTGTGTAACCCTAGATCCTCCCGGTGCTTATATAAACCGGGGGACTTAGCCTGGAAAGGGGAGATATTCAGTACCATAGCCATATAAGCTAGACCTCTAGGGTTTAGCCATAACGATCTCGAGGTAGATCAACTCTTGTAATACTCGTATTCATCAATATTAATCAAGAAGGACGTAGGGTATTACCTCCATGGAGAGGGCCCGAACTTGGGTAAACATTGTGTCCCCTGTCTACTGTTACCATCGACCTTAGACGCATAGTTCGGGACCCCCTACCCGAGATACACCGGTTTTGACACCGACATTGGTGCTTTCATTGAGAGTTCCACTATGACGTCAACAACGGGATCGATGTCTTGCCTTGTTCTCAAGTATAATATCACCACCGGAGGAACGCTGGCTCCAGTCCAAACCCTCTGGCTGAGCGGCTTTACCATCACCGCACATTCGGTCGTTAATCCGACGATGACCTCTCGGGTCATCAAAAAACCCCTTCGTATCGACTCCGAACACTCCAAGCAGATGGATCCGACAGAGCTTTCGTCCTTAAACGAGCTCCTAGATCGCATCGCCGCCCTGGGGGTTGCTACAGACTACGATCGAATTGGGCTTAAACCCGATCAGAGAGAAATCAAATCTCCACCGATCACCCACCAGATAGCGGTAGTTGAGGAGCGAGTCGACAACTCTTCCTCCATATTAAGGATGAACTATGTCCGGATCTCCGGTCTCGAAGAGCCGGACACCTACCTGCGAGGAGATGCATCCTGCCCTCCGAACATAGAATCGGACGACGGGCCTAAGAAATTAGTGGACATCCCGGAGCCTGATCTGCTAAGTTCGGAAGACCTTCAGACTCTGGATCCAAAACTGGGTCAGGGTCCAGATTTAAATCCACCCACCCACCCGAATACAAGCGCTCTCATGAGCATACAACAACAGTCTCAGGAAACGCTCCACCACTTCTGGGCCAGATTCTTTCTTGTCAAAAACAAGATTAAAGATTACCGCGACGAGGAAGCAATCTCAGTGTTCTACAACAATTGCGGGGACGAAGGAATCCTCAACGCCATCAACCGTCATCGCATCCTACACTTTGCTGACTTGGCAACTATCGTACAGAAGTACAGCGGAATGGAAAGCGCCTGGAAAACTCAAGCAACCTGTTGGGAATCATCGGTCCCCACTCAACCCCTCAGGCGAAAAGGGCGCACCCTTGCAACACAACCGGTTCAATAGTAAGAAATTCAAGTCTAGTACGGGGCGCAGAACCATTCTGGAAGGATGGCTCGATGGGCCATGCAAAATACACACAACACCGGATAACATACCAACACTACTAGGAAAAGGGCTATAGATAGGATTGACACTAATGGCGCACCAGGGAAGTAGTGCGCCACTACTATATACTAATGGCGCACTAGTTGGTGATGCGCCATTAGCATGGAAGACACTAATGGCGCACCAGACAAAAGGTGCGTCACTAGTGATAATTTGTTTTTCATTTTTACATACATACTAATGGCGCATCCGACCGAAGTGCGCCATTACTAGTTCTAACTAGTAATGGCGCACCGGACAAGGAGTGCGCCAGTACTGAATTTTTTTTATTCTTTTTTTTGCAAAACAACTAATGGCGCATCGTGTCACAGTGCGCCATTAGTAGTTTAAACTAGTATTGGCACACTACTACACGGTGCGCCATTAGTATATATATATTTTTCACTACTACACGACTATCTCGGTTACGGTTATCTCGGGGGGCAGGTAGTCCATGGATTTTCTGGATGCGTAAGGTCCATGGATGACACAACGTATCGCCAGCTAGATAGAGATCTCGGGTCTTCGAAAACCGTGTTCATGGGACATCGACATCCCCCTCGCCGCCGACGATCAACCGCACCCTCCTCCGCTACACAAATTTGAACATATTTTAAAAAAAATTATTATTGTTTTTATAAAAAAATATTACTGTTATGACTTAAACAAGTTTGAACATATTTAAGCACAAATAAATATCAAACAACATTTTAAATGCATAAAAATAAAAATTGGGGAGCCTGGGAATCAAACCCAGGACCTCCAGTGTGTGTGCTGCGTGCTGACCAGTCGGGCTAGTGGGCGGGTTCTGATGTAGATTGGGTTAGGTGGAATATAACCTGAGGGCTCAAACTGTAATAAAAAAACATTCTAATGGCGCACCGCTGCTGGGTGCGCCATTAGTAAGCTTCCCCCCACTCCACCTATTCCCCTCCCTCCCTTCCTCCCCACTCGACCTAATTTGCCCCCTCCGCCCCAACCGTACGCCGCCGCCGCGGCTGCACGCCCCCTCCGTCCCCTGCCGCCGCCGCCCCGACCCCCG
>NC_041392.1:695222197-695251138 GCF_002162155.2 Triticum dicoccoides | reverse complement strand
ATAGCTCCCCTGCGCCGCCGCCCCCGCGCCCCCGCGCCCCGAACCGGAGGAGGAGGACCAGGAGGAGGACGAGAAGGAGGAGGAGACGACGACCGCCAGCTCAGCCAGGCCACACGACGCCGCCGTCCACGCGCTGCACTGCCCTACCTCAGCTCAGCCAGGCCGGCGCCATGTACTCCCTCGACTGCAGGTGAGCCCCTCCCCTCCACTTCCTTCTTCTTCTTCTTCCTCTTTCCCTCAACCTCTGCTCTGAGTCTCGACCACTGTGCAGGGCCCGTCCATCTCCGGCGAGTTGACCACACCGCGCGAGCTCAATGACCGCTGTGCAGGGTACCACAACGCAGGTGATAGTTAGGTACAGTTACAGAAAATGGCTTGTAAATAGGGTTAGGGTTTGGGAGTGGAGACCATGGCCATGGCTTGTAAATTGTTGTTGATTTTCAAGTAAATTTTTCTGTTAGGTACAGTTAGGTATAGTTACAGAAAAATTCACACGGAAAGGTTGTGTCATGCATCACAGGATTTGTAGGAGTCCTTGGAGCCACAAAAATAACTTTAGAACCCAGAGAGGCCTCAGACCAACATCATAGGCAATAAGATCAGGCAACATCTATTCTTATTAGTTTAATAGAAGAGAGAGGGATGGAAAAATAGACAAGAAAGTAGAATATAGCCAAGACAAGTAGCATCTATTCTTAAGCAGAGTATAAGGATAACATAGAAGAAATAGACTGGGTAGCACCCAACTGAACATCTGCTTCTGCAAAACACTGCACTCCACTTACACATGGTATTTTTCTGCAAATAGGACACCACACCCACAAGCACTTGGGCTAGTATCATTAGCAGTGCTGCTGTAAGTATATATAACAACAGTAACCTGTAACAACAAGTATAGTAGCTATTACCCAAAGGTCAGCTAGACCAATGGGAATAGACAGAATAAAGTAACCAACTCCAGGAACTAGAGTAGCATATTCAATTAACTGAATCCAAACACCCTTTTTATCCTTCAGTTTATGCTGTACTATAGTCAAAAGGATCTGATTGTCTGTAGTTCTCATCTCACAGCCATTCTGAAGCACTCGAACCGCAATGTCTTGAAATATCCCACCATAATTTGTTTAAAAAAATGTTTGTTTGCACCTCATCTACTGCTTGCTTCATATTAAGCCTGAACTATCACACCTGCTTAGCATATGATGGGGTCCAAAATCTGTATAACAGTTTAATTTTTTTTCATGAAAAGGTTCACCCAAATTGCCATTAAGAGAAACCAGAGCTCGCTACAAAGTCTCGAATACTAATCTTTATAACTATGTGCTTTATTTTCTATATTTTCTGACAGGTGGCACATTTGTTTCTAATGCCATATTTGTTGGTTTTTTCTAGAGGGTGATGATGTCATGTCTCTACCGTAGATTAAAATAAATGGAAGTTTAAAAATATGAGAGAAGTTGTATTGACTAATTACATTTTTATGTAAAAAAGAATAGCAGGGATATTTTACAACTCCTGTGTGTGTAGTTGCTTGTTTTTACTATAGTTGTGGCTGCTTTCTTCTTGTATCATAAAAATATCCCTGCTGCTGTATTTGTGATGATGTTGTACTTGTGATGATGCTACTTGTGATCTTCTGAAATGACCCATTGGCGACTTCATTACGCGGGGATAATGATTTTGCAGGTCCCCCGAGAGGCCCTTGAGTTTGCCGGAATGTCGATTAACTTCCGTTCCAGCAAATTCGGGTACTCCATATGTCCTATTTTCAGCAAAGGTCATGCTGAAATTTTCCGTGAATTTTAGCATGACTTTGCTAAAAATAGGACATATGGGGTACTTGCGACTAATGCCTGTTATCATGCATGTTTTATGATCTGTTGTAAGGGTACTAATTGGTCTCTTCTGCTGCTTATCAGAGATGGCGGGAAGCAGCCACCGCCGCTCTGCGACACCGTAGTACGAGTTGGATGCTTCCGAGTTCTTCACTATCATACTAGGGACTTCAGTATCATCCATGACGCAGGTATATAAAACAAGAGATCTCCCCTTCACCCATCTCATTATGATATCTGTTGTTTGCTACATCACTCATCATCGCAAACTGCAGAGGCTGCTTGACAGTTTTATGAACATGCTGATGGGTGAAGATCCGCCAAATAATGTGAAGCTGTGACAGGCCGGCAGCGGGTTTCGCAGGCAGTGGGATGTGGAGTTGGTGATCAAGGAGGGCCACATGTACTTGTCTCGTGGGTGGGAGAAGTTCTACCGTGCCTACGACCTGCGGCTGGGGTACTTCCTTCTCTTTGGGTACGACGACGACGCCACCATGCTCATCGTGAAGGTGTTCAACACGACTATGTGTCGCATGCGCTACGCTGACGATGATGATGCCGGTACGTTCTGCCTCTTCTTATTCCTCTACATTTGGCTTTGTCTCACATCGATTGTTAACGGTCATTGTTGCATTTGGACAGGTAATGGGAGCAGCAGCAGCGACACTGGCTACAGCCAAAGCAGCAGCGACTATGGCTGTAGCGAAAGTAGCAGCGATTCTGGCTGTAGCGAAAGCAGCAGCGATTCTGGCAGCAGCATAGACAACAAGAAGGATGATCCGGACTGGAGTGCGGGAGAAGAGGAGCAGAGTGGGGATGAGGAGCTGCAGGATGATGCTGGGCATCAGGCTGAGGATGACCTAGCGCTGGTGGTGGCTGACCAAGGGCAAGAGATGGTGGTGGTTGACCATGGGCAAGAGATGGTGGTGGCTGCCATGGGCAAGAGATGGAGGTGGCTGAGGATGACCTAGCGATGGTCGTGCCTGAAGGTGGCCTCGCGATGGTGGTGGTGCCTGACAATGACCACACACCGGTGGTGGCGCCGGCGATCCCACAGCTGGGCGACATGACCATGCCAATTGAGGTAGAAGACTACATCCCACTGCCTCCACTGCCTCGCCACTCTTGGCGCATCAGGCTGAGGAAGGAGAAGAACAATGCATGAGAACTGAACTTTGTCAGGTATGTCAGATCTCCAAAATGATATATATATATATATACTTAGTTACCTATGTTATCTCTAATATGCTTAGTTTCCTATAGGTTAGCTTAATTTTACCTAAGTTGGCTCTAATATGCTAACCTAGAGCTTATATGCTTAGTTTCCTATAGGTTAGCTCCAAAATAACTTATGTTAGCACAAAATGATCAAGTTTACATAATAAGCTTATAGTCTTTTTCTTATTCTTCTTCTTTTCCAAAATGACATAGGTTAGCTTCATTTTACCTAAGTTGGCTCTAATATACTAATTTAGAGCTTATATGCTTAGTTTCCTATAGGTTAGCTCCAAAATAACTTATGTTAGCACAAAATGATCAAGTTTACATAATAAGCTTATAGTCTTCTTCTTATTCTTCTTCTTTTCCAAAATTCTTCTTATTCTTCTTCTAGTGTTCCTCTTCTTCTAGTATTCGTCTAGTCTTCTTCTTTTTCTTCTTCTAACTTCTTGTTTATCATTTTGCATATTTGATTTAATTCACGGAAGCTTGCATGGATGGAGTGCTTCTTTTCCATTTGCGTTTTTATTTTGTATCAATGTGAAACTTTTGTGAATTGATGGATAACAGTGTTGGATGAATAATGTGAAACTTTTGTAATATGTAACGATGGAACTATGTGTTGGCTATGTATGTATATATGATGGAACTTGTGTGTTGGCTATGTATGTATATATGATGGAACTTGTGTGTTGGCTATGATTGTTATATGTGTTGGATATCTCATAGGTGAAATAGTGACCTGAGATTAAGAAAAAAAATTAAAAAAATTGTTACTAATGGCGCACTACCATGTGGTGCGCCATTAGTATAGCAGACACTAGTGGCGCACCATGGGAAAAACTAATGGCGCACTGCCTGGTGCGCCATTAGCATACCAGATACTAATGGCGCATCAGTGGTGCGCCATTAGTAAAAATTCTAGTGGCGTGATACTAATGGCGCACCGGTGGTGCGCCATTAGTAGGCAAAACCGGTGCGCCATTAGTAGGCCTTTTCCTAGTAGTGCAACACATAGCCTTAGAGCATGCTGGATACTCCGGCAAGTGGCCAAAAGTGGCGAGGATATCCTCACCAAGAATAACCCAGAACAACACCCCTAGAGGACAACGACCCCAAAGTACTGACGGTCTTCGAGACATTCGCCTCAAACAATAGGCGCAAAAGAGCACTACGCGGACTCGCCGAAGTCTGTCAAATAGCAGCATTAAACCCTTTGGAATGACACGGCTATAACTTTTAATGCCGGTGACGAACCAAAATACAGGACAGTCTGAGCACCAGCCGCCTGGGTCTTCAGTCCAATCGTGGACGGCTTTCGGGTCACCAAGGTCCTCATGGACGGCGGCAGCGGACTAAACCTCATCTATGAGGATACAATACAAAAAATGGAAATAGACAGGAGCCGCATTGAGCAAAGCAACACAACCTTCCGAGGAATCATTTCCAGCCAGGAGGCACAGTATGCGGGAAAAATCACACTCGACATGGTATTCGGCACACCGGAGAACTATCGGTCCGAAGAAATAACCTTCCAAGTGGCCCCTTTCAACAGCGGATATCACGCCCTCTTAGGGCGAGATGAATTTACGCGCTTCCAAGCGGTACCCTAGTATGGATACATGAAGCTTAAGATGCCTGGGCCCAACGGTATAATCACTCTAGCTAGTGATCTGGTCATAGCACTCCGTGCCGAGAATAAAACAGCATCCTTGGCCCTCGAGGCATTATATGAAGCCATCGCGGCCAAAGAATTAACCGCGTTGCGCTCCACGATGGACAGGGATGATGTGGTCCTAGACAAACGACCCAAATCCACCTCCTTCAAACCAGCAGAAGAAATAGTAAAATTCCAAGTCCATCCAACGGACCCCAAGAAGACAGCATCCATTGGAGCACAACTAGACCCAACGATTGACGCCGCACTATGAGAGTTCCTACGCGAGAATTGGGATATATTCACCTAGCACCCTTCCGATATGCCAGGAATCCCACGCGAGTTGGCCGAACACAGCCTCAATATATTGAAGGGATATAAACCGGTCAAGCAAACAATGGGGCGCTTTTCCGAACCCAAACGTCAAGCTATGGGGAAGGAGCTGGCCAAGCTAATTGAGGCCGGATTCATCAGAGAAACAAAACATCCGGACTGGCGGGTAAACCTGGTGATGGTACCAAAGAAGGACAAATCCTGGTGGTTGTGCGTCGATTTTAAAGACCTTAATAAAGCCTGCCCTAAGGATCCCTTCCCCCTCCCCCCGCATTGATCAAATCATTGATGCTACCACAAGACACAACTCACTATTTTTCCTTATGCATATTCCGGATACCATCAAATCAAAATGAAGGAGTCCGATCAAGCTGCAACAGCATTCATCGCCCCATATGGGCCATTCTGCTTCAACACCATGCCCTTCGGGCTCAAGAACGCCGGTGCCACATACCAACACATGATTCAAACATGCCTGGAGAAACAGATCGGCAAGACAGTTGAAGCTTATGTGGACGACGTCGTCATCAAAACTAGGCGTGTCAAAACACTAATAGATGATTTACGTCCCACATTCGATAACTTCCGCGTGTATGACATTATGCTCAATCCTGAAAAGTGCGTTTTCGGCGTCCCCGCTGGAAAATTGCTGGGCTTCATTGCTTCCAACAGAGGAATTGAAGCAAATCCAGCCAAAATTCGAGCTCTGTCACAATTGTCTACGCCAACAGACCTTAAACAAGTCCAAAATCTCGCGGGTTGCATGGCAGCTCTAAGCCGCTTTATCTCCAGATTAGGAGAAAAGGCACTGCCACTCTATCGCCTTCTACGGCAAACCGATCACTTCGAGTGGACGGACGCGGCAACAGCCGGACTGGAGGAAATAAAAACCCTTCTTGCAAGCAACCCAATCCTGGCCGCACCAAACGTCGGTGAACCGATGTTATTATACATATCGGCAACACATCAGGTGGTGAGCATCGTGCTCGTCATTGAATGAGAACAGGACAACACAAATTCCCGCTTCAGAAGCCAGTATACTATGTATCCACTGTCCTTACACCATGCAAATCCCGGTACCACCATTATCTAAAGATAGCATACGCGGTCTTCATGGCATCCCGAAAGCTCTGTCACTACTTCCAGGAGTGTTCGATCACAGTGGCTTCCGAAGTACCACGCAATGACATTATAAACAACCGCGATGCCATGGGCCGGATTGCCAAATGGGCCATTAGGCTCCTTCCATTTGATATTACATACAAACCACGTCGAGCTATTAAATCCCAAGTACTGGCTGACTTCGTCGCAGAATGGACACAGGACGAACTACCCAAAGAATACAACACATATTCCAATTGGCTTATGTATTTCGATGGCTCCAAAATGCTGGCAAGGCTAGGGGTGGGCGTCGTTCAGTACGTACTCCAAATACTATACACAGACTTGAACAATGCAGCCGAATATGAGGCCTTATTGCATGGTCTCCAGATGGCTGTCTCCATGGGCATAGAACGCCTAGAAGTGTACGGGGACTCAAACCTTGCAATATCTCAAATAAATGGAGACTTCAACGCCAAAGATCCGAAGATGGCAGCTTATCATAATGTCGTCATAAAAATGTCGGCCCGGTTTGAGGGGCTCGAGTTCCACCACGTGGCTCGAGAAAGTAATCAAGCAACGGACGTTCTTGCTCGTATCGGTGCTAAGCGCGACCCCGTCCCACCGAATATCTTCTTTCTAAGCCATCCATGGTGTGGCAGGGGGAAAACGGCAACACTAGTCCGGATCCGATCATAACCCCAGATTCCGAAAACACTGACATCATCGGAGGCTCAGCCACCGAAATAACACCATCAGTGCATCTCATCATGGCAGTCATTGCCCCATGGACTGAACCCTTCCTGGCCTACCTTAATAGGAAGGAGCTTCCTAAGGACCAGAATGAGGCCCGCCGCAGTGTCCGGCGTTCGAAGGCCTACAAGGTTCACGACGGAGAGCTCAATAAGATAAGCGCTACCAGAGTTCTTCAAAGATGTATCTCCGAGGAAGAGGGGCGGCAGCTCTTGGCAGAAATTCATGCCGGACTCGGCGGTCACCACACCATAGCTCGGGCCCTTGTTAGCAAGGTCTTTCGTACATGGTTTTATTGGCTGACAGCCCGAGCAGATGCACATGACCTTGTCCAACGTTGCGTCAGATGCCAACTCTTCGCCAACCAAAGCCATATGCCCGCAACTGCCTTTCAAACAATCCCCGTCACTTGGCGTTTTGCGGTCTAGGGACTCGATATGGTCGGACCCCTTAAAGGAGGAAGCCATAAGAGAAAGTATCTGCTGGTCATGGTGGATAAATTCACTAAGTGGATAGAGGCCAAACCAGTCAAAACGGCTGAGGCAGGCCCGGTAATAGATTTCATATCTGGCATGGTACACCATTATGGTGTTCCACAAAGCATCATCACCGATAATGGCTCTAATTTCATAGTCGATGAAGTGAAAACTTGGTGTGCTAATCTGGGAATTAAGCTTGACTAGCAAAACATGCCCGTGCGTTGCAACGGGAGAAAAACAATATCACATATCCCTGACAAGCAAGTCCTAAGACCTCAAGAATGTGCAACTCCCTATTTCAGCACCACCGCATTTTAAAAGTAATAGCTGGCTCAGTTATGTTGGGTCAGATTCTAACTGATCAATTCTATTTTGTGGTAAACGGTTTAATTCCTTTAAAAATTATAATAGTATTTTTATTCCTTTGAATAGTGAGGCTTATCTTTCAAGATGCTCGGATTGGATGGTGAACTTCGACATTACATCAACATTCAATTGTTTTCAGTGTGGTAAACAAATTATTATTTTTGGACTGGTAAATAAATATCATAAGATTGTTTCTAGTCTATAAAAAAAACTATCAAACTACTGGATGAGATGAATTGCTGAAAAATCTAGAACTATTCGACTGAAGCTACCAGAATTGATTCATGAAGTTGGCAAAAAGGGAATAAAATCTTCCAGTAGGTCGGTTCACATGAAGTTGGCAAAAAGGGAATAAAATCTTCCAGTAGGTTGGTTGACATATTTGGCATTTTGTGGATGGTTTACCTCTGTTGACTAAGAAAATTATATTACCAAAAATAGTTGATTTCATTCATCAAGGAAAAGCAAAACAAAATCAACCAAAAGGATCGGCATCCCTTCATCTGTCCTCTTATTATTCCCTCTCCCGGCCTTATACCGATCAACATTACCCATAGTTCATAATGTGACCAACAGTTTCTTGACACATACACAAGCTGATTGATCTTTGCGGCCGGCTGGAACACACAAGCACGCACGTACAATACACCAAAATCATTCCTTTAATACCTCTCTGAAATCCAGTTGATTTAATTTAAATACCCAACCCTCTTTCCTTTATAATTTTTCTCTTGACAGGATCTTTCCTTATACTCCTCGAACGAAAGCCTCTTAATTTATTCTAGCGCTTTCCTTGCTATTTCCTATCTCAATTTCCTTCTCCAATCCTTTGCCTCGGTGTGGATTGCTTTCCTTATTATCCCCCGTCTCAATTCCTTTTCCTTCCTTATTATTTCCCTTGCCACACAAATTTCTTTCTCAAATTTGCTTTGGCGTGGAAGGCTTTCCTTATCAGTATCCCCCATCTCAAATCCTTTTCTTTCCTTATTATTTATCTTGCTGCACGTTGCAACGTCAGCTGAAATCCTATATATATTAGGAGGATGAGATATAAAGTGGCGAGGTGGGATTAATCAAAACACTCGGCTAGCTTAGTTGGTAGTGCATTAATTACAAGACAGGGAGGTTGCGAGTTTGAATTCCTGCAGTGGCAAATATATTTTATAGCGGCCTTTTACCCCTTTCATAATCTGATCGCATAGAATATAGTACTCGTGTTGTAATTAACCGACGAGGTAAATCTTTTGTCACTATTTCAAAAAAAAAATACTCGTGTTGTATGATGGCGTACCACAGAATAGACGAAGCATGACCCTTGAATTCATACTCTTCTCTTTCTAGAAAAACATAGCGATATATCTCCTATTGTATAGGAGAAATAACAAATAGCCAGTTTATTTTGTAAGAACTTTAAAATACGAATCATATTCTAGTGTGGCAATCTGTGGCAACAGCTTGCACGCGCACCACACACACGTGAGCCAGGCATGCATGTACGTAGCGGCAGGCAAACACACGCAGGCAAGGAGTGCTGGTCATCCGGCGCTATATTTTTAAGGAGTAAACTAACATGAAAAGGCTGATTAGAAGCCCACTTCGCCCTATGTATTGTGCAGCTTGACGTGTTGGTCTTTTTGGGATTGGAAGAGTGCTAGACTGGCCGTGGATGAGGCCTAAAAGAGCATAGGGCAGGCCTAATACACATCATATACGGCAGGGAATAAACAGAGGAAACTTTTGTTTATGTGCGGACTTCAAATTAGTACCACCTCGTTTATATTACGATTTTGTCGATACAAATTGTAAAAACGTATTATGACATGAGAAGAAAGCATATTATGACGGTGAACCCACGAAGTCAATCCGTGCTTTATTGTTAGGGATAGATTACACCTCTGTCAATCACCCGCAGACAAACGGTCAAGTCGAACGGGCTAATGGTCTTATTATGAGCGGCATCGAACCTAGAATAGTGCGGTCTTCGAAAGAATCAGACAAGCACTGGGTGGAGGAACTTGACTCCATACTACTGGATATACACCTTTCTTCATGGTGTACGGTGCGGAAGCAGTGTTACCCTGCGACATTATTCATGACTCACCTCGAATGCGCATATACGAAGAGAGAGAGAGGCCGAGCTTGATCGACAGGACAGCTTAGATGCCCTGGAGGAGGAGTGCAACGTCGCAAAAGCCCATTCCACATTTTATCAACAACAGGCTCGCAGGTATCAAAGCAGAGAAGTACGGGCCAAGACTTATAACGTTGGTGAACTCGTTCTACGCCTGTTGGAGAAGAAAAAGGACAAACTCAAGCCCTAGTGGGAGGGTCCCTTCATCATTGACAAAGTTTTCACCGGAGGAGAGTACCGCCTGCGTGATGCGTCAGACAATCACTTGGAGCCGAACCCCTGGAATGCGGCCAGACTTCAACGATTCTATGCCTAGCGCCGAACTTTGTGTTCATCTCCTTCCTCCTGTTATTAACGTTATTTTTTCTCTTTTTCTTTTTTTATCTTTTATTGTTTTGCTCTTTAGCCCTACGGCTTTAGTATGGCTAAACCGTGCTCCCGTGATGCGTACATCTCCAAATATGTACGTCCATTATACCTGGGGGCATCTTGTATAGAAGCTTGCCATTATTCTTTGAGCATCAAGCTCACCACATATGCTTTCTTCCCATATGTGCCTTTTCTTCGCCATTATATGCATCGATATGACTTAAGTTTTGGCCAAGCTAGGTTGCCTGGCTCATGTGCTTATGCCCTATCTTCCCGTTATTTCGGCTAGGGCATAAAGGGAACACCTCCGCGATTGTTACTGCCAGGTCATCCGGATGTGTACCTCAGACTGGGTGAAGCCGAAAGCTAGCGTTCTTAATGGAATATTCGGTCGGTGAATTAAAGACGTTTCCGCATTCACTCCATTGTGAAACCCCAGAAGTTACTTACTCTACGATTCTTTCAATCACAGTTCGTACATGCACATTAAATGCATGCACACCCAGGGAAAAGGAACCCTTAACGGAAGTATTCTCTCTGGAAGATGTTTCTTACATAATGTAATATAACATAACTAGCTGGATACACATTGTCTGTTCAAGCAACTATGACCCCTACGCCTGGTTCCCATGCATACCCCGGTATATTCTACCGCTAGGGTACTCGGAAACACTCCGCACCTTCGGGTGCAGAGGTCGAAGCGAAAAGGTCAGCCATGACAATTGTTTTTATAATCCAGCTAGAATCACCTATGCCAAGGAAAGTTAATAGTCACTACGACTCAAAAATTTCCTCCTCTATGCCGTCCAGCAGGCAGTCTAATTTACAATCCTGCTGGGAATATCTCGCGGCTACTTCTACTTGTTCATATACTAAATTAACGGGAATTTCTTCCCCATTTGACCCTAGTGGTCTGACCCGGGCCATGTGATTCGGATCCAGCATGGTATACCGTGTTTTTACCATGGCCCAGGCCTCTCGCGCACCCTCTCGGCAGGCTGATATCTTCCATAGTCGGATACGCCGCCGTGCTCCCTTGAACAACTCTACAAACTTCTCCATACTGCCTGGAGGGGAGGCGGATGGCCATAAGGCCTTGGCTACACTCCGCATTGCCTGCCGAGCTTGCTCGTGTCACTACGACAGCCCTTGCAGAAGATCACTTGATGATCTGGACACCTCCTCTTCGGGACGGCCCGTCAACACCTGCAATCACAGCTATATCAGCTAATTGTACCCCCAAACTGTTATAAGGTAAATTTGGCTACTACTGAATATGCCACCTTGCAGCTTTTTGTTCTCCTTCACGGAGTCGGCTAGCTGGGCTCGCACATCTTTCAATTCTTCGCCTAGTTTGGTGTTCGAATCCTGGAGTTTGTTTTTTCTCCTCTCTGACTCGAGTCAGAACGCGCTCGCCTGCGGCATGTTGTCTCTTCGCCTCTCTTTCGCTCGTTTGAGCGGCCTTCAGTTCCTCTCCCAGGTAGTCCGATGACCCTGCTATGAGACAAGCAGCAGTTGCAATACAACTGGCGTATAATTTTTTTGTTTCTCGATGGAGGGAAATATTACCAGAGGACGCCTTCTGGAACTTTTCCAGTTCAGTGGTAGCAGCAGTTAGTTGTGTCCGGCACTGCTCCAGCTCTTGGGCTAGTGGGTCATTCTTCTCCGTAAGAACCTGGTTATACAATGATACTTAAATTAGTTGTACCAACTACTTCAAGTCTCGGGGGCTACTGGCATATGGCTATCATATTCGGACAAAGTAAACTTACCCGCACATCTTTTAAATGCTGCTTTGTGGCTCTGTTAAGACCATCTCGAGTAGCTCGGATATATGCATCAGTCGAGCTGAAGGCATTAAATGCCTCTTCTAAAAAACCAGGGTCTCGTAAAATAGCCCTGCGGCGCCGATGATTCATGGCGCTCTCCACTTCCGAGTTGGTGACGGATACATCATCTGAATCCCGGCTGGAGGACAATCTGGCATCACTCCCGCATCAGCCCCTGTCTTCACGACAGGATCTGGATCCTGGCCGCGGGGAGTATGACCAGCCGGACTCCCGGATATAGTCCGGCGCACCTTTTTCCTGATACAAGGTAAACGGAAAGGTCACAGTTGAATGTGACTGCCAAGGTGCATATTTGCAAATTCATACCTCTTTGATGAAGGCTCGGCCGTATCTTCGTTTGCCTTCCTCTTCGAAGGCTTGCCTAGTGTGGGGGACGCTCTCTTCGGAGATGCCCCCGGGCAGCATGGCACGCCAAACGCCTCCCCTTTTGAGCATAGGACAGTGCAGTGAGTGAGGAAGAATGAGAAAACCCTCTCGGACAAAGTGTTTCCTGATTACTTACGTGCGAAACAGGAAGGAGGCCAGGGTAATCGGTGATGATGGGTACATCTGTGCCGTCATAACTCATCTGATAGAAAACTCCATCCTTGAGCTCCATGAATATGTCCAGATCTTCCTCATATCCGGGGTCAAGATCCCGATTGTGATTCTCCGACTGAGGGGCAGGGTCATGGATCCCCTCGACAACCTTTCGCCATTCCTGTCATGAATGAATAAGATATCGCCCTTTAAAAATAATTTAGGGAGAGGGGTCGAATAGTGGAGTTAGAGATTACCCAGCTAGGAGAATTGTACATGGAAAACCCGTCACGATTTTGGAGACGGGCGAACTCCTACTGCTCCCCTTTATATAGTTCGACCAATATTTTGGCTAGAGTGGCGGTAGTCTTCGGGCCCTTCCGACCATAGCAGGAGGTGTCGTCTTCCCCATTGTAATGCCACATGGGTAGCCCTCTATATTGGAGTGGTTGGACCCCCGCACTATGGAGACTGCCATTATCTTGACTATTAACAAACCGGACTGGGCGAGCATCTTGATCTTTCCCAGCAGCATACTGATCTCTGCGCTATCCTCTTCCTCGAGGCTCCGAGGATGCCAACTATGGCGTTTCTTCAACGGAGCACTTGAAAATTCAGGGAGGCCCATCCGGACTGGGTCGGGAAGTGCGACGTTGTAAATATAAAACAATTCAAAGGTCCACTCTTCGGAAGCTTTCTTCGGTGTGCCGGATAGGTATCTGGTCTCAGCAGTACGCCATATTTCGGCCCCGCCCACTTCAAATATCGATCCCTCGTGGTTGCACGGGACAAGATAAAACAACCTTCTGCATAGATCAAAATGGTCCTCACAGCCTTGGAATGATTCGCATAAAGCGACGTAACCCGCAATGTGCAGGATGGAGGCTGGGGTAAAATTATGTAGCTGGAGGCCATAATACTCCAGAAGCCCTCGGAGGAATGGGTGAATTGGAAATCCCATGCCCCTCAGCAGATAGGGGACGAAGCACACTCGTTCCGCCGTGGAAGGATTGGGGAAATCCTCCGTCTAGGTTTTGTCGTTGAATGAAGCCAACCCAGCTCGAACAGGGACAAGATCCGCAGGGGGGGAGAAATCCCTGTGTTTGCAACTTCGCCAATTAACTGTGGGACACAGAGCACCTCTCCCACTCGCCTTTCTCTGGGTCAGACCGGGAGGAGGAGCTGGGAATATTAGCCATGTTGGAATGGTCTTTCCTTGCAATCTCTAAGGATTTTCTCTGCACGGTGCCGAATGGATCTGAGACCCAATCTCTTTAAATAGAAGCTCTTTCTTGCATGGTCGGGGTGTTATTTGCAAAAAATACCCTGACCGTCCGCATTTGCCCGACATGTGGAAGCTGAAGTCATAGATGCACAGAAGCCGAGGGGTGCAGCATTGAATTATAAGCCGAATACATTACATGGAAGTCGGCAGTGGAGGAACCTGCCTTGCAATGCCGAAGACAATCTGCGCACCGAACACCTTATCATTGAAGCCTGGTTCGGGGGCTACTGAGGGAGTCCTGGACTAAGGGGTCCTTGGGCGTCCGACCTATTAGCCATGGGCCGGACTGATGGGTTGTGAAGATACGAAGACTGAAGACTACACCCATGTCCGGATGGGACTCTCCTTGGCGTGGAAGGCAAGCTTGGCGACTGGATATGTAGATTCCTTTGTTTGTAACTGACCTTGTGTAACCCTAGATCCTCCCGGTGCTTATATAAATCGGAGGACTTAGCGTGGAAAGGGGAGATATTCATTACCATAGCCATACAAGCTAGACCTCTAGGGTTTAGCCATTACGATCTCGAGGTAGATCAACTCTTGTAAAAATCGTATTCATCAATATCAATCAAGCAGGACGTAGGGTATTACCTCCATAGAGAGGACCCAAACCTGGGTAAACGTTGTGTCCCCTGTCTCCTATTACCATCGACCTTAGACGCACAGTTTGGGACCCCCTAGCCGAGATCCGCCGGTTTTGACACCGACAATGGTTCCTTCATCCGACCAACTTACAGCGGGAACTGTTGGGCCTACGCCACGACCGGGGTGGACCAGGATAATTTTGTGCATGGCAGGTGGACCAGGATGGTTGACGTCCCACATGTCGGCGAATGGAAAGTATTCTTTTCCAATATAGAGGACGAGCAACGTGTATTCATTGTTTATTTTTTATGAAAGCTATTGTCTCCACTGTTACGATGGAGAAGTGTGAACCACGGCAGCCCAGTGAACTTGGCATGTGCACCACTCACTTTCTCTCTATCTATTTCCTCTCAAATGTTTTTTACCTTTCTTTTTTAGACACAATTGTTTTTATGCCTCTTTTTTTAGAATTAGTTTTTTTATACATAGGAGCACGTGTAGAGACGGGCTCTTGCAGAGCCCACTCCTTGACTTTGTCAATGCCTCTCTCTCCTCCACATAAGCGGGCTTATAGGCCATTATTTTACTGGTTCTACGTACTTGCTATGAATGCAGGCAGCTGGCGTCTGAGGGGGGAGGGCTTGGAAACGGTCCGGACTCCCGCATGGCCCACCTCACATTATCTCCATATATTTCTTGGAGTCCGCACGCGGCGGGCGGGCGATCTCTTCTCCCTCCCCCGTATCTCTCTTCTCCGCCGACGCCCGCCGAGCGATTAGATTTCGGCTATCGACGGTTTATTCAATTCCAGTCCCACAAGTCAGTGAAATTGCAAGACAACGCGTGTCCCTTCTGGTGAGCGGCGTGCGAGCCGGACTATCGGGGGTGCAAGACGTACGAGTCGTAAGTGTGCCGCATTTTCTTTTGAACTTGCAAAGCGAAACATTTTCGTGCGATCGATCAATAGAAATCCAGAACAAAATGACGAGGGTGGTGCTTTGCCACATGTTAGGCGGGCTAGTTTGAGTGATATGACGTGCTATAGTGCCGTCCACTTGCTCCATTTTTATGTAAGCAAGAGTTTGCACTCTTACGTGGGAGGAGTGTCAAACACGGCAGATCTGATTTTGATCGAGGGATACCTGTTCCCTGCCAAATAATGGAGCACTGTTAATCTCCAGCGCCGGCCCACAAATTTACACCGGCATCTGTCCGAGGACACTGATGGATGCCATCCAATGCTGCCCGCATACCTTTCGACAACTATATGAACTAATCGGACAAAATTCGTGCAAACAAAGCAAATTTGAAATTAACCGGATGAAATTCATTACATTTCAAAAACTTTTACTACAAACTAGATGAAATTCATTACATATTTCGCACAAATCGTACTAAAACCTACTATAAACCTAATCAAAACGATCACCGGCGTCCGACCACCATGTCCGGCCATGAACCTGAGAAAGCCGGCCATTGCCTTTGCCTCCTCCTCATCCTCCTCGATAACCTCCTCCTCCAGAGCAAAAGTTTCTAAAGATTTCCGCCTCCACGTCGTCATCAAGTGGCTAATCGGCCACCGATGTTTATCCCACCAAGCTTGGCATCGACTAACTGGAGGAGCGGAGGCCTTCCTGGGATCAGAGCGGCGGCGACCTACCGTGTACTACTCTTCATCGCTGCCGGCTGCGCCCACGCACGCGCACCGTCTCCATGGTAGTGGCGGCGGAGGGCGGCCGGTGGGGAGCCGGCGATCTCCTTCGTCTTCTCCCACGACAGTACGTCCAAGAGAGCTTTGGAGTGCACCCCGAGCGGAGCCGCCGATGTCCTTCGTCTGCTCCTGCGACAGTACGTCCAGGAGAGCTTTGGAGCGCCAGGAGGCAATGGTTGGAGTGGTGCCGAGAGAAGGAAGGGACCGGAGGAGAATCAGTGTGGGTCTTTGGCTATGGCTGGGAGTTGGGGATCAAGTTAATATAGCGGGCGAATGGCAATGATCCGTGGCAGACAGATGGACGGCTGGCGCCAGTGTAGGTTCATCTGGCGTGAATGCGGACCCTGCTTCAGTGACTTAACTGCAGGTGTGTTGGGTTACCGACATGTGGGCCCAACGGGCATCTGGCCCGCATGTCAGTGACACACCAACTGCACCTGCAGTTAAGTCTGGTGGATGCGGCATTGACGTTCTAGAGAGAGGGTGACCGTTTCAGGCGAGAAGCGCGCGCTAGCGATGGAAGGGGTTTCGGTAGGCCAGGGCGGTCAGACGCTGGCGTAGTGGTAAAATGTGAACTCATGGATGATGAGCCTTTGAAGTGTATGCGGCACGTATTGACAACAAGGTGTCCATGCAAACGGTCCTGTCGCCAACTAGCCTTCAACGAGCACCATTAGACACCACACAACCATGCATAACTTACGAATAATGGACGAATCGATCAGACACACACTCGTGTGTAGTGGCACTATGATCGGTCGCTCACGATAGTACATACTCCGTACCATAGTACCCTCTATAGCTAGGTTGTTTCATATACTGTCGTTGTGATGGACGATATACATGAGCAGGTGCCGAGTCCCAAGTATGACCGTTGGTGTTGAGCCAGGTGAATACATGCTCGGCGTTCGCGGAGGCCTCCATTAAACATCTAAACAGTAACGTCAGGCACCGCCGGGGCGCGTAGTTGACGGGCTCGCCGTTTGCGTTGCGCCATGAGCAAGAGTTTGATTGAGAGGGCGATGTGCATGCATTAGCATGGTTTGACAGCGTGAGCGTGAGTATCTACAGACATACATGCTACTTGCCTCTATGGACGGTGTGTGCTGATGTGTGCATCACTTGTAATATAATGATCAAAATGAGCTATCAACACAAGTTCAATGACCGCCAATGCATTTTACGGAGTAATAAATGACCAGGATTGAAGGGGAATCCAAACTTCCTCCGTCTAGTGTTCTTGAGCTCTTAACAAACCAATGCACTATACGGTTGTCCGGCCACTCCACCCAGAGCTCTCACCAAGCGTCGTTCATGCCACCGTGCCACACACTAACTAGTAAGAAAGCGATGGCATCCTCCCGCCGAGTTCCTCGCCGCCCATGACCGCACATAAAATGGTAGGGAAGCGATGGCATCCCGCCGTGTTGAGTTCATCGCCGCTCACGACCTCACACCTACGTGGGCATAATTTGAAGCTGCTAAGCCCGAATGGGCGGTAGAGAAAGAGGCGTCCAAAGCCGCACAGAGGGAGCGGAGAATTCAGAAAGCACTCAAGAAAAGAGAGACCCACCGCCACAAGAAAGAAGAGGACGCACGCGCTGCTGCGGAGAGGTCGGCGGAGATACAAGCACGGTGGGGTGTCGCCGACAAAGCCGGGAAGGAGAACGATAGCGTGTGGCAAGCATGTGAGAAGTAGTAGTACTAGTAGTTAGTGTGTGTGTCTGAGTACAGGCATGTACCAGTACTACTATTTACTACTGTAGTTTTTAGAGCAAATTACCAGTACATTAGCCTAGACTCAGTGGAAAAAATCATATCCTATGCATCAAATGGCATCTCTTTCTCTATAGGAATTGAGATGCATGTCATCTCACTCCTTATGATTTTCATATTCCTATAAAATTCCTATCGTATGAACAAAAGGAGGCCTCTGCTGGAGTAACTACTGTAGCTAGCAGTACTGCTGGTACAATAGTTTTTTTCAAGAAGCAGAATTCAATGAAGTCATGATGGTTCCGTCGTCCGAGCAACTTCATAGTGGGAAAGGTTGGGCCTGTGATTTGACGGCTCATTAGTCATTATTACTACGGCGCGACGACCAGGGTGACTCTCCCTTGGAGTTCTGCGTGCATGGCAAGGGGACCAGGATGGTCGCCGTCCCACATGTTGGCGAATTGGAAGTATTCTTTCTGATATCAAGGAGAAAGGAAACCGTGTGGTATAGTATCACTGCTAATTTCTATATATTTTTTATGAATGATAGCATTTCAAGTCTTAGGACGAAGGAGTGCCAAACATGGCACGTGCTGGATGTCCCACATGCCAACGAAAGGAGCGGGACATGAATAGCGTGGTAGAGCGTCTCCACTTCTTCCACTTCTGGGTCGGAGACCACATGTTGTAGTACTAGTGGTATGAACGATACAAAGTGTGACCCGGAGAGAAAGACACGTCTAGTTGGAAGGTCTCGGGGCATACACGTAAACAAATATAAAACCTAATATGTGCCTCCAATTAATATAGTAGTAGTAGAGTACTTAGGCACATACTCCATAACATCACCGTGCATTGCACGTACAACATTTAGTGGTACGTAGTAAGAGACAAAGGCCTATATGCCACACATGTTCATACTATTTGTGCCTTTCTACTTCACTTACTGTGCTACATTACTCAGGTTCGTACGTCCACTCCTGGGTACATGTCCGTCTCATAGTTCCAGTCCCACGTGTTCTTCATAGATGGATCGATCCATATCATCGCAGTTAGTGTGGCTCCCCATGATGGAGACTCATCCAAACTATGGCCGGCCTCGACACGGAGCAGTCGCATGCACCGGGAAGCGGCGCTCTCTCGGCCGTCGCGCTGCTTCAAAGCCGGCGCCAGTGAGCGGTCGCCTCCGCTCTGGCCGGGCATTAATGCGGCACTGACGCTCCAGGGCGACGCTAACCGTTTCACGTGAGAAGCGCGTGCTGGCAAGGGACTATTGGTTTTAAACTGTTTCAGGTGTAGTATTGGTAGTTTGCAAAACTACTCAATTATTGCACTCAGTTTCCTAAGAGATTGTGGTAAAAAATGCTACTCCACAGCCCGCTTCCCTTCTCCTTCCTCTTCCACTGCCCGTGCACGTCCGCGGGAAGTAACCAGTCAACCCTTATATAGGAGTTCTAGCACAAAAAGATGCATGCATGACAACTAAAATTTCTAGATTAAAGCGCCATGTCGTTACCTTCGGCCGGGCCATGGCTACCGGGCGACGGCGACCAGAGAAGAGGCGGCGGGAGGGGAATGAATGCAGCTACTGTTTGGGTTCGCCGTCCGGCTTAAATAAATGCTCACGATCATGTGTACCCGCGGGTGCACAAATTGTAACATACATTTCTGCTTAAGTGGGCATCACGTAACTGGTGTGTGTGAGATTCTGAGAGACAGCGTGTGTGTGTATGTGTGTGTGCAACTCTACTCTTCGGACATGTACTCAACCTTTTGGATGGGGATATAAGTATAATGGTATTACACTTTAGCTAGTGATTTACGTGGCCATGTTAACGTGGTTGTGTAAAAAAAATGTCACTTCCTGCTCGTGATTTGTGTTATATAATTACAAGAAAGATGCTCATGCATTGCACGGAACATCAATATGCATTTTTGCAAAACACCTATTGTGATTGACCCATGCAGGTGTAAAGACTAATGATATCTCGAGAGTTCTATCGGAAAACTGGTATCTCGAGAATTTCATCGAAAAATGAAAGATGAGAGATAAGGTGAGGAGGAGTGGAGTGTGGTGGTGACTGGTGGTCGGACTGGGCGGAGGCATGGGGATGGACGGCGCCGGCAGGCGGCAGCGGACACCATGCTAGATTGTTCCAGAGACTTCCTTTTTTAATTGCTCAGCAATGAGGTTGTGGGAGATAAGGATGTGGAGAGAGGTGCGGGTATGTTTTGTATAATTATCATAGTTTGCTTTCTATCCGTCAGATATAGATCGGACGGTCTATATTACAAGATGGCAGGCACACCATCATCACCAACTTGGTTTTTTATAAGAGTAGAGATGATAAGTTTGCTAACTACTAAAGTAAAGTGGAATTTGTCGATGTTATACAAGTATATTAAGGTGATTGTTTATCATACGGGTAAGGTTGGACGAAGGGTGGTAGGAACAAATGCTCCGCCTAGAGCATGTGTGTGAGAGATGGAGTCTTAGTGTGTGCGTGTGTGTCTGGGGGATGGGTGGGTGCGTGTGTGTGAGAGAGATGGAGTCTTAGTGTGTGTGGGGGGTGGGGGTGGGTGTGTGCGTGTGTGTGGGGGGCGGTGTGTGTGTGTGGGATGCGGGGTCCTCGGTGGCGGGTGTAATTACTGCCTATCCCTGCCACGCAAAGCCTGTCGGCTCGATTTCTATAGGTTTTGATAGGGGTAGGTTTGTAATTTCACTCAAACGTGACATAACCGCCTCTCACTCGGATTCATACACGGTGGGCGCCAAAACACAGTGTCTACTCGGCCAAAATCAACTCCCGCCCGGATTCATACATGGTGGGCGCCACAAACAAACTCTCGTCGGCAAATATAAGGTATATGCAAGATTACCGTCCTATCCCCAACCGACTAATATTGCTGTGATGTAGGAAATTTTAAACGGGGGCTAAGTTTGTAAATTTCCTCGCATTTGAGACAAGCACGCCCTGAAGACATTGTTCCCCCTATCCTCTCTCCCTCCATTTCCCCATTCGTACTCCATGGCCGCCAAAACACCCTCTCCACCCCAGCCTCCTCCATCCGCCACCCCATCCACCGCCATTCTCCTTCCCCATGCCGGAGTTGATACCCCGACGCGATCGGCCATTACAAGAGATCGATCTGTCTCATCCATGCACTACCAAAAAAATACACTTCCGTGATGATACATGTTTGTCACAGTAGGTCGCTTTTTTGTCATGCATGTACATCCATGACAAATTTATGACAGAATCAAGATAGTCATACCTGTGATGTCATACAAATGTTCCATGACATTACCAAAATTATCATCATGGAAGTGTCCACTTCCATGACGATAAATCGTGCCTCACAGAAGTGCTTTCGTCAAGGGTGACCGACACATGGCATCCACCGTAACGGAACGCCGTTAAGCTATCAGGTCAGGTTTTGGATCCAATAACCCGTTAACAGCCCCGGCCAATGGGAAATTTCCACGTGTAAAATTCTTATTGGCCGGATGAAACACGTGTCAGCTCGTCAGTGGGTCAGATAGGCGCCTATGATATGTTGACACGTGGCACGGCCCAACAGTGGCCCATTTAGCTTACAAAGGCGGCCCATTTTACTTGGTCAAAAGTTAACGGGCTGGCCCATGAAAAGCCTGTTAACGGTCTCTTCACAAATAGCCCATTTTACGGCCCATTAACTCACGGCCCGTTAGGCCCTAAAGGAAATTGGCCCAACAACGTCATGCGGGCCGTCGAATATAATACCATCCCATTTTACTTCCGGCCCATGTGTGGCCTAATGAAGCTATTTACCTAGGGTAGGATCATGGACCTGTCCTAACTGCCCTACCCAAGGACATCTCTAGAAGAAACCACCTTTCAATCGACTTAGAGGTGTTCCACTCGACAGACTCGAAGACGCTCGACTAAGAAGCAATCACTCGACCAAGATCCAACCACTCGACAGCCAGGAGACCTGAAGTCACTCCACACGCTAACGGTCGGTCATTAAGTAGCTTTTATGGTCATCATAGCACTTTATTACTAGCGTTACCAGTAACACCCTGCCTTAATGTACATTGAACCCTTTGTAACGTGGGCTGGCCGGGGTCCTGGCGCACTCTATATAAGCCACCCCCTCCTCCGAGACAAGGGTTCGCACCTCTGTAACTCATATTCACATAATCCAGTCGACCGCCTCCGGGCTCCGAGACGTAGGGCTATTACTTCCTCCGAGAAGGGCCTGAACTCGTAAAGCTTGCGTGCTTACAACTTATCCATAGCTAAGATCTTGCCTCTCCATACTTACCCCCTACACTACTGTCAGACTTAGAACCACGACAGTTGGCGCCCACCGTGGGGCAGGTGTTTTAGCATTTGTTGGAGAAGTTGCGACTTTTTTCCGACCGAATCATCATGGTTTTCGGCGGAGTTTCGGTGGAGGGCCGCGAGATCCTCTCGGCGCGCTCACATTCATCGTCGACGACTCTGCTTGGCTCCAGGAGGCTCCGCTCGACGTGGACGCACTCCCTGCTCACGGGGCAACGCACTTTACCGCGTGTGTCCGCGGTGTTCTCCTACGGCAATCGTCGACCCCCTATCGGTCGGCTCTGTGTTGTCCTCACTCCCCGTTTCCCGCCGGCACAAGCATTTCGATCGGTCGAGACTTCAGCGGTGGGTAAGGCACGCGGTAGCGCGTCAGTCGGCCACCGCCCAGGTCGCGGCGATCGAGCCCGACGAATCCCTCTACGGCCTGTTCGACCTGTCGACTGGCTCCGCAGAGACCGCATCCGAGTGCGACAGCAGCGATCCAGCGGCGGAGGTTCTGATGGTCGATGGACCGCCCAGTCCTCCTGGTTTTCCCCGTACCGATGGAGGCGCGGGTGGAGGCGACCCGTCACGTCTGCATGAGGAGTATCTTCCCGAGCCTCTCACGTCGCTGCAGAGAGAAGAACTCCTATCGTTGGAGAGACCCCCGAGGCTCGCGCCTTGGAGGACGCGTGCCGGGCAAACATGGCTGAGCGCACTCGACCGGAAAACCTCCCGCAAGCACTCGACGAGCGTGCGCGACAACGGGTTCCCGAATCCAGTCGACGTCAGCTCTTCGCGCCCCCGCGGGTATATCGAACTCCGATTCAGAATTTAGCAGCTGCAGCCCGTATAGCGGAGTCGATTCAGCCTTCCCAGTCGGAGGCTGGCAGAGGCTTGCTGCAGATCAGAGCGTTACTCCGGGCAGCAGGAGATCAGAAATCTGCTGTTTCTCAGTCGCGGAACATGATTCATAGCAGATCCATTGCCACGGACACAGTCCAGTCGGCTCATAGCCCGAGATTGCCCCCGAGGCGTAAGGGACGTCGAGACCGGCGTGACCAGTATGGGAACCATGAGCAGTATGATCACCGAGTCGATCATGACGGTCAACATCGAGGGCCCACGCCTCCCCCGAGGAGCGGGTCGTATGTGCCTCTCCAGCAGGTTGACATGCGCCCTCATAGTGGTGGGCGAAGGATTTCAGTCGACCCCAGAGGGCCAGGCTTTGACGCGAGATCCATTCTCGTCCAGGGTTTGGTCAACAGGAACAGGGCTCACCGAGAAGGTCACGACAGAGATGCACCTACCAGCAGCAGAGTACATGTTTCGGGGCCAGAGTGCTTTAGTAGAGCCATCTGGGCCGCCGTGATTCCTCCCAACTTCAAGTTGGCGACTGGAGTCAGTAAGTTCACTGGCGAGTCCAAGCCCGATACTTGGCTTGAAGATTACCGAGTGGCCGTCCAGATTGGCGGTGGCAATGATGAAGTGGCCATGAAGCACCTCCCTCTCATGTTGGAGGGCTCGGCCAGAGCATGGCTGAACCAGTTAACACCTAGCAGCATTTACACTTGGGAGGATCTCTCCCGAGTGTTCGTCACCACATTTGAAGGTACGTGCAAGCGACCGGCAGGGCTGACGGAACTGCGGTCTTGTGTACAGAATCCAAGGTGGATCACGTTACATCACTCGGTGGAGAATGTGCCTGACCATAAAGCAGTTTGTGCCTTCAAGGAAGGCATCAAGTACAGAGAACTGAATTTGAAATTCGGTCGAACCGGGGATATGTCCCTGAATCGGATGATGGAGATTGCCACCATGTACGCTAATGGCGAAGATGAAGATCGGCTCAGGAGTGGCAAACTCAAGTCAGTCGCCCAAGAACCCGGAGGCAATTCCAATCGGAAACAGAAGCAGAAAGCCGAGCCAGCGGCTCCCGGGGAAGCCTTGGCTTTAACCCAAGGAAAGTTTAAAGGGAAACCTAAAGGGCCTTGGAACCCTAAAAAGGTTAAAGACCAGGACAGAAATGATGTGTTGGACTTGCCATGTCTCGTCCACACAAAGAAAGATGAAGAGGGTAATTTCATTTACCCGAAACATACCACTCGATAGTGTCGACTCTTGATCCAGCAGTTCCAGGGCAAACAGCCCAAAAGTAAGGAAAAGGAGTCGTACAAGGTCAAGGACAAAGAGGACAGTGACGACGGATACCCTCAAGTCAATTCCACCTTGATGATTTTTGCTGATGTTGAGAGCAAAAGTCGACTGAAAGTTATCAACCGAGAGGTGAATATGGTTGCTCCGGCGACACCAAGTTATTTGAAATGGTCCCAGACTGCCATCACGTTCGACCAGTCCGATCACCCAACGCATATTGCCACCCCTGGGAGGCAAGCTCTGGTGGTCGACCCAGTGGTTGAAGGCACTCGATTGACCAAAGTCTTGATGGATGGTGGAAGTGGTTCGAACATATTGTATGCTGAGACGTTGAAAGGGATGGGCATTCCGATGTCCAGACTTAGTGCCAGCAACATGAGTTTCCACGGAGTCATTCCTAGGAAGAAGGCTGAATCACTCGGCCAGATTGCTCTTGATGTGGTTTTCGGTGATTCCAAGAATTACCGCAAAGAAAGTTGACATTTGAAATTGTAGACTTCCAGAGTGCCTACCACGCTATTTTGGGCATGCCGGCTTATGCATGCTTCATGGCCCGACCATGTTATGTGTATCTTAAATTGAAGATGCCTGGCCCCAAAGGTGTGATCACTATTACGGGCAATCGGAAGAAAGCGGAAGAATGTTTTCAGAAAGGTTCGAAGATCACCGACGCTCAGATGGCAGGGGTGGAGTTGCGGGAATACCAGAAGACTGTAGACCCGAGTGATTTGTTGCGAGCCAAGAAGCCTGCTACAGAGTCAGCTTTTCAGTCGACTGGCGATACAAAGACAGCTCATATCCACCCGACCGACCCTAGCGCTGCTCCAACTCATATCTCGACAACACTCGACTCCAAATAGGAAGAAGCGCTCATCCAGTTCCTCCGTGAGAACTGGGACATTTTCACATGGAAGCCCTCTGACATGCCAGGTGTTCCCAGGGAGCTGCTGAGCACCGCCTAAGAGTCGACTCAAAAATAAAACATGTCAAGGAACATCTCCGACGGTCCGCCGTCCAGAAGAGAAAGGCCATTGGCGAAGAGGTAGCTCGGCTCTTAGCGGCAGAGTTCATCCGAGAAATCTACCACTCCAAGTGGCTCGCCAATGTTGTCATGGTCCCCAAGAAGGACAAGTCACTTTGCATGTGCATTGACTTTAAACATATCAATCGGGCCTGCCTGAAAGACCATTTTCCTCTCCCCCGCATTGACCAGATAGTCGACTCGACTGCGGGATGTGAGCGACTGTCTTTTTTAGATGCCTATTCCGGGTACCATCAGATCCGTCTGTATGGACCTAACGAGATCAAAACAGCTTTCATCACTCCATTTGGGTGCTTCTGTTATGTTACCATGCCATTCGGCCTCAAGAATGGCGGAGCCACATTCATGAGGATGATTCAGAAGTGTTTGCTCACCCAAATCAGTCGGAATGTGGAGGCGTACATGGATGATATTGTGGTCAAGTCACGGAAGGGTTCCGACCTGCTGACTGACCTTGCTGAAACCTTTGCCAACCTTAGAAGGTTTGATATCAAGCTTAATCCATCAAAATGCACATTCGCGGTTCCTGGCGGAAAGTTACTCGGTTTTCTCGTTTCCGAACGGGGAATCGACGCCAATCCAGAAAAGGTTGGTACTATACTCCGAATGAAAAGTCCTGTGCGAGTGCATGATGTTCAGAAGCTTACTGGTTGCTTGGCCGCCCTAAGTCGATTCATATCTCGTCTCGGTGAAAAGGCATTACCTCTTTACCGATTGATGAAGAAGTCTGACAAGTTCGAGTGGACTCCTGAAGCTAACGCAGCGTTCGCAGAACTCAAAGCTCTACTCTCCACCCAGCCGGTGCTTGCTACCCCAATCAGCAAGGAGCCTTTGCTGATTTACATTGCAGCCACGGGACAAGTCGTCAGTACGGTACTCACGGTCGAGCGGAAAGAAGAAGGGAAAACCTTCAAAGTTCAGCGCCTAGTGTATTATATTTCTGAAGTCTTGACCCCATCGAAGCAAAGATATCCTCATTATCAGAAGATCGTATATGGGATTTATATGACCACAAAGAAAGTTGCCCACTACTTCTCTGATCATTCCATTACAGTCGTCAGCGACGCTCCGTTGTCAGAGATCTTGCATAACAGGGACGCAACTGGTCGAGTGGCAAAATGGGCGATTGAACTCCTTCCTCTAGATATCAGGTTTGAGGCAAAGAAAGCTATCAAGTCCCAGGCAATCATGGATTTCGTCGCCGAGTGGATTGAACAGCGACTACCGACTCAGGTCCACTCGGAGCATTGGACCATGTTCTTTGACGATTCCAAGATTATATATGGTTCCGGAGCCGGAGTGGTGTTGTTCTCCCCCAGAGGAGATAAACTCAGATATGTTCTTCAAATCCACTTTGATTCCTCTAACAACGAGGCAGAATACGAAGCACTTTTATATGGGTTGCGCATGTCCATTTCACTCGGCGTTCGTCGCCTCATGGTCTATGGCGACTCAGATATGGTGGTCAATCAAGTGATGAAGTAATGGGATGTCAGAAGTCCAGCCATGACTGGTTATTGCAATGAAGTGAGAAAACTAGAGAAGAAATTCGAGGGGTTAGAGCTTCATCACATACCCTGACTGAAAAATCAAGCAGCTGATGATCTGGCAAAAATAGGTTCCAAAAGAGAAGCCATTCCCAGCAATGTGTTTCTGGAACACATCCACACACCATCAGTCCAGGAGGATCCCT
Organism: Triticum dicoccoides; assembly: GCF_002162155.2. Classification (NCBI taxonomy): domain Eukaryota; kingdom Viridiplantae; phylum Streptophyta; class Magnoliopsida; order Poales; family Poaceae; genus Triticum; species Triticum dicoccoides. The sequence continues at coordinate 695,224,031 of NC_041392.1, read as the reverse complement.
TCACTGAAGAGGCCCCGCAGCCAAAAAGTGCCACGGATCCGACTAAAGTTGAAGTGCCAGCTGTGGTCGACTTTATCATGGAAGTCTTGGTTATCACTCCCGTCTGGACAGAACCGTACATCGCGTACATCCTAAGGAAAGAACTCCCAGAAGACGAAGAAGAAGCTCGACAGATCGTCCGTCGATCCTTGCCTTTACAGTCATAAAGGGACAGTTATATAGAGAAAGCGCGACTGGGGTCGGCCAGAAGTGTATTACACCAGAAGAAGGTCAGATGATCCTTAACGATATCCACTCGGGGACCTGTGGTCATCATGCACCCCCTCGGACCATTGTGGCTAAAGCATACCAAGCGGGGTTCTACTGGCCAAGAGCCAATGAGATGGCCAAAGAGATAGTCGACAAATGTGAAGGATGCCAGTATTACTCCAATATGCCACACAAGCCCTCGTCAGCCCTGAAAACCATTCCACTCATCTGGCCCTTCGCTGTTTGGGGGTTGGACATGGTTGGACCACTGAGAACAGGCAGGAGCGGCTTCACTCACGTGTTGGTAGCAGTCGACAAGTTCACCAACTGGATTGAGGCCAAGCCTATCAAGAATCTTGATGCTTGCACCGCTATCAGTTTCATTAGAGAGTTGATATTCAGATATGGAGTTCCGCACAGCATCATCACCGACAACGGGTCAAACTTCGATTCCGACAAATTCAGGGCCTTTTGCGCCTCTCAGGGCACTCGGGTCGACTATGCTGCGGTCTCTCACCCTCAGTCGAATGGGTAAGCAGAAAGGGCAAACGTCCTAATTCTCAAAGGACTGAAACCCCGATTGATGTGCGATCCCAAGCACGCAGCAGGTGCATGGGTCGACGAGCTTCCATCAGTCCTTTGGGGATTGAGGACAACCCCAAATCGATTGACCGGAAGAACCCCATTCTTTCTGGTCTATGGAGCCGGGGGAGTCTTACCGAGTGACCTGCTTCACAACGCTCCCAGAGTCGAGCTCTACTCAGAAGATGAAGCAGAACAAGCCCGGCAGGACGCAGTCGACCTCCTAGAAGAAGAAAGAGAAATGGCCTTGATTCGGTCGACCATATATCAGCAAGACTTGCGTCGATTCCATGCCAGAAACGTGAAGAGCCGAGCCTTCCAAGAAGGAGACTTAGTCCTCCGAGTGGATCAGCAGAAAGCACACAAGCTCGCTCCTACTTGGTAAGGCCCCTTCATAGTCACCAGAGTCCTCCACAATGGAGCATAACACCTCTACAATGTCGATCGCCAGATTGATGAGCCACGATCCTGGAATCCGGAGCTACTCCGCCCCTTTTATACTTAAATTCTCACTCGGATGAGATGTAATAAAAAAACTCCTGTAGTTTATTAATGAAAGACAAGAGCGTTATAATTTTCCCAGTGATTATTATTGTTTTTTTTGTTTGCGTAAGAAATCCCCCAGTGGGTGGCTTAGCTGCGAATCCGCTTCGCCTAAGTTTGTAAAAAAAGTTTCCTACCGAGTGGCGAGCCAGTCTCCCACTCGAGGGCTTAGCTGCAAATCTGTTTCGCCTAAGTTTGAAAAAATCCTACCGAGTGGAGAGCAATCCTCCCACTCGGGGGCTTAGCTGCAGTCCAGCACTCGCCTAAGTTCTCTCACTTGGAGGCTTAGCTGCAGTCTAGCACTCGCCTAAGTTCTCACACTTGGAGTCTTAGCTGCAGTCCGGCCCTCGCCTAAGTTTGAAAAAATCCTACCGAGTGGAGACCAATCCTCCCACTCGAGGGCTTAGCTGAAGTCCAGCACTCGCCTAAGTTCACTCACTTAGAGACTTAGCTGCAGTCC